>NW_026622764.1:7300319-7602396 GCF_023065955.2 Ursus arctos
TGGGTCCTGTGAAGTGCGATGTGTAACAATTCATTAAGCAGCTTTTATTTTAGCAGGAAAAAAATTGCTAGAAATATAGCCAATTCAAATCTTCTTGGGAAAAGTAATCATCCAGTCACTGCTAATATTGGAAAGAATGGGAACTCAGAAATTCATAAAATCAGGTTTCGCCTGGATCTATTCGCTTAGTAAAACATTCTTCCAAATATAGTGTTTCTTTCAGGTAATCAAGTGATATCCGTCTATACAACTTGACTCCAAACAACTACTATCAATCACAGAGTCATGAAAAGCCTGATGTGATAAGGACTCCCAAGGGCAGACCTCAGTGAGCAAACTGCTGTCCAGGAGGTGCTCAGTCTTTGGGGGGAGGGACGTTAGTCCCATACTCATTTTTGTTATTTAATGCAATTGCCTTTGGAAGAAATAACAAATTCATCTGTGAAGAGCAAATGAATTTATTTTATTAGAAGTTTTTGAGACATTCATCTTTAAAGGTACTGAGAAAAAAAAATTAAAAAAACATCCAAACCAGGTAAGTTAAGATATAGGAGAAGGAGAAAGCAGAGCGGGGTGCCTGGGTGGCTCAGTTGGTTAAGTGTCTGCCCTCGGCTCAGGTCAGGATCTCAGGGTCCTGGGACTGAGCCCTGCATCAGGCTCCCTGCCCAGCAGGGAGTCTGCTTCTCCCTCTGCCTTTGCCCCTCCCCCTGCTCATGCTCTCTATCTCTCACTTGCACTCTCCCTCTCTCTCTCTCAAATAAATAAATAAATACAATCTTTTCTAAAAAAAGAAAGAAAGCAGAGGCCACTGTGAAGGAAGCAAGAATCACACGTGTCCTTAAAACGGAATGGTCAGATATGGTGACCAGGGGCCACACTTTATTAAATAACATTTTTTTTTCCATAAGAAAACTATCCCAGTGGTCTGATATAACAAATACATACATACATACAAACATACAAACATACATACATAACCAGGATAGCAAAGGGATCCTTTTGCAGCCTGCATGGCAAGTTCGTCTAGAATATAAGATCCAAGAGGAAAGCAGTCATCTCTGTCTTGTTCACTCTGCTATCCCCTACTCCAGGTCATAGAATGAAAATGAGTGAGTATTCAATTTCCATTTGTTGCCTGACTATAGACATACTCTTCCCTTGTTGCTCTGGGAAGTTCACAGCAATAAAGTTTTCTTTAAGAAAGCGTCCACAGACTATGACAATACTCCGCATCACGATGAAGTAATCGGCAGAACATCCTTTATAGTCTATGCGGCTTTAATGTTCCTCATCGTATCCTAGATGAGATGAATAATATCGTCTGTCTCGTTGAAAATACTCTATCAGATGTTTACCTTTCCTTAAAGGAACTCATCCTTTCAAAACCATTGAGACTTACGTTCCATGAAGAAGTTACAAATTATCAAATAAGTAGAATGAATCCATTAATTCTGCAGCCGTCAGAATGATTGTTAAACCAAAGCACAGAAGCCAAGTAACTAGCACAAATACACAACTGGTAGAGGCAAATTCTGAACTTCAGAGTCCGACCCCAGAGAATATTCCCTATAAACCCATTCCTCTTTGCCCACTAGTAGGAAGATCCTGTGTCTCTCTTCCACGCTCTGGCATCCCTGGTTTTCTATACATGGAAATTCTCAGCTTCTTCCAGTACTGCATATCAAGGTTAAATAATTGCAAGAAAATTAATAGGGTCTAGATAAGTAGGAAAAGAAGGAGAAAGATGGTGCTAATTCTGGGATTTTTATCCATAAAACCACCTACCAATATCAAAGGCAACATATTGTTAAGGGTTGAATTTTGCTGCCCAACCCCTCGTTTTCGCAAAAAGATATGTTGAAATCCTAACCCCAGTGTCTCAGAGTATAACATTATTAAGAATCAGGGTCTTTATAGAGGTAATGAAGTAAAAGTGAGGTCATGAGGGTGGGCCGTAATCCAATATGACTGGTATTGCTATTAAAGGAGAAATTTGGACACAGAGACAACATGCACAGAGGGAAGATGTGAAAACACAGGGGAAAATGACATCGACAAGTCAAGGAATGGCTGAGGCTATCAGAAGCTAGGAGGAAGCATGGAGCAAATGTTTCCTCACAAGCCTCAGAAGAAGTCAACCCTCTAATATTCTTGATTTTGGTTCTAGCATCCAGAGCTGTGAGACAATACATTTCTGTTATTTCAGTCCCCCAGTGTGCGGTACTGTCACTGTAGCTTTAAGAAGCTAGCTCACATATCATCGGGAACATACTGGTCATCCTTTCCTCCCCATCTTGAAATGCTGAATAATAATTATTTTACTCAGGCCAATGAGGGTCACGGAACCTCAACCATTAAGTGCTGAACGGAGCTATCTCTTTAAAGAGAAGTCCAAAAAATTTTCTTGTGTCTGTTGGCATTTTTATCCTTCCTTGTTTTCTTCCATTATTATCAGTCTCTTTATACTAGGACTTTCAAAGGCACTCAACCCAACAAAACAAGTAGTTGGACAGTTGATTCAAACGGCCACTTTGGAAGTAAGGAATGAGAAGTTGTTTGAATTGATTGTTCTTCTAAGTAAGTACTGGAAACAAAAACAAAAACCGATACCATAGTCCTGTGAAGACTCAACTTATTTGATAAGATTCTTAATAAAAACAAAGTCTGAAATCACATTACAAAGCCTTCCTTAACATAATTTGTATGTTTTGTTTTAAAATACAAGTAATAATACCGAACCGAATAATTAAAAGAAATCTGGCAGGGTGGGTATTTGAAGAACGGTGATATTTTCCCACTGATACATGTAAAACTTTGCCACATAAATCCTCGTACCTAGCTGCAGCTTCCTGGAAAGTAGTAGCTTGAGAATGCTTTGATAAAAACAAGCTGCCGACATGGACAGCAACGTGCTGTACAACAAAAAAAGCACATTTCAAAAGCAGATGATAATTATTCTTTGGCTCGCATGCCCAGCAATGGTACCGCTGAAGTGCTAGGACTTTTTAAGAGGGAACCAAATTAATCTTTATTAATCCTTGTCATTGTGATTGCATAATGTCTGGATTTGAATGCCTGATGTGCGATACTCTCTTTCCTCTTCCTCTGGCAATCAGAAGTGTGAAAATAAACCTTACACTTTAAAAGAAACGCTGAGTTTGAAAAAAAAAGATATAATCATCTGAACCGAAAAGAAAAAAAAAAAGTGCTTTGCAGGAGAAAAAATATACACTATGTCAGAGTTACAGACATGCTTTTTTATGTTAATATATTCACTGCTATATGTCAGGGCTGTGAAAATAGGCGGCAAAACAAGAAGGCAGGTGGCCAAGTGCATACAGAGAAATTTAAAAAATTTGTTCATTTGCATTTTTTGAGAATCTCTCTCTAGAGCTTAATTAATACCTTTAAAATTACTTCCTCGAATGATCTGTGTATAGTCCCAATTGAAATTGCCACTGGGTGCTAATTAGTGAGTAAGGTCAAGTTCCATAATAAATAAATAAGTTCAAACACAAACACGCACGGCTCGTGAAGCCAACCTCCCAACAAGGACTAGTTTTTGCCATTCCAGATGTTCTCACTGGCTCAGGTGCTTAGTCCGAATCATGTCCGAGTGGGTTCTCTGCCCGTAGAAGCCACACATACACCAATATTTAGTCCATTTTACAGTGTCCAATTAGACCAAGCATCACAGCCTTTGGTTACGGCCCTCCTTAATTTGATTCCAGTGTGACCTGTGAATCTCAGCCCTTCCCGACTGACCTCTCCGCACACACCCAGGGGCCAGCTGGTTTGCCCAGCCTCGTTTTGACCAGGCTCCCAAGCATAGCTTCTTAAAGGGCTCCACGCACATCCCTAACATCACTTTTAAGGATTATAGACCTATTTTTTCTTTCTGATGTCTTATTACTTTCTGATTTATATGTTAGTCTTGATGTAAAAAAAATCATCAGTCTGTAGCTTTTTTAAGGTGAGAATTATATTTTTCTACAATAAAGAGTAATGTAATGTGTCATAACTATTTGCCTAAATTCCCTAACTCAATATTAATATTAAAAAAAAAAAAGAGGGGGGCACCTGGGTGGCTCAGTCGTTAAGCGTCTGCCTTCGGCTCAGGGCGTGATCCCGGCATTCTGGGATCAAGCCCCACGTCAGGCTCCTCTGCTGGGAGCCTGCTTCTTCCTCTCCCACTCCCCCTGCTTGTGTTCTCTGTCTCACTGGCTCTCTCTCTGTCAAATAAATAAATAAAATCTTTAAAAAAAACCCCAACAAACAAAAAAGAGAGAGAGAAATAGAGATGTCAGTAGCTCGGAGTCCTAGTAAGGTCAGGGCACAGTTCTGAGGAGAAGGCTCAACAGAGAAGCTGTCCCAAGAGAGGGTAAAAGGGCAGCGAAGGGCAGATGTTAGCTGGAGGGGTGTTGATGGATTGGGCACTCACCAGCAACTCCGGGCGTGGTGTCATGGCCTTGCCTTCACTGCGCCTCCGTGGGCAGTGGGCAGTCAGCAGCAAGACCAGGGTACCAGGCCCCCAGTGTGATCACACACACCTCTCTTTGAATGTGGGCTCTTTAATTAGAGATGTTAGAGGTGAAGTAAAAGAGAGCACGTTTATTTTAATTACAACGGGCCAGGTGTGATTGAGAGTCTGGCTGAGGTGAAGCTGTGCCTTTTAGGTTTACCTGTGAGAATGGTCCATGACAGAGCGCGTGCTCTGTATTGCTTTTCTAAGACCAGATATTTCTGAATGCAGAAACAGTGCCAGCTCCCAGGATGTGGGCCCCTGAACTGCGGACATCTATTCTATTACCCACGTTTTCCTTCTACCCTCCATCCTGTGTTTTTCCTTCTCTTCACAGACAAATTTCTCCACGCTGTAAATAATGGAGGATCTCTCTTTTGTCCTCCCCAGGTTATCTTCACCCTGTTCTCACTGAGCTTTCCTCCTTATCCAACCAGCTAGATTGCTCTCAGCCCAGTTAACAGCCTCACCAATGTCCTTGCTCTCAGGCTTGCATGTTACCTTGCCACGACGTCCCAATGCGTTTCTTCTTACTCGATGAGTCCCTCCCTAGGTAATCTCCCCCACCGCAGACTGCACACTGTCTAACAGCTCCCTGCTTCACAGCTCTAGCTCGGAAGGAACCTTGGCCATACCCGTATGTGCCACTGTCTCCCCAGAACGCACATGGGTATCACAGAAGTGCCTTAAGTTCCACAAATTAAAAAATCAAGCTCACGATCCCACCCAAGCCGGTTCTCATCCGTGCATCATTTTTCAAAGGCATCAATTTAATCTTCGCAGCTGTACAAGCTGTAAATACGTCTGACCACTTTGTTCCCCTCACCACCCATAGTTGACCCATTACCACTTTGACTTTACCTCCCCAAAATTGTGTATGTTTATATACTTCTCTACATTCCCACTGCCACCACCTGGTTAGAAAAATAACGCTCACTGGAGTTCATTCCTTTTAAAATATTCTCTATCATTCCTCTACTTAGACCTTCTCCACATTTTCTCTTGTTCTTGGGTGAAAGACAAAGCTCTGATCAGAAACCTACCAGTTGCTGCTTGATCTGCTCCCCCCCACAACTCAATAGAACCCCAACCTCAATAGAACCACTGTTCCCATCTTTCCCCTGCTCTGTGCTGATACTTAAGGTCCATCCACACAGCCCTTTCCATTCCTGACATTAATGGGAGTTTCTGGAATGTCATTCACCTGCCAGCATGATTATTGGCTTAAACTTAGAATTGTACATAACTCTATAAAATACAGGAGGCCAAGAACCCATGTGGGGTTTTTCTTCACCTTGCCTGGCACACAGGATATAATGAATATTTGTTGGATAAATATATCTTCTTTTAACAACAATGTAATTCAAATTATATGTTGCTACCATAAAATAAGTAATTCATACCATTATAGAAAATATGGGCAATTGGAGTAGATTGAAAGGGAAAACAAAACAAAACAAAAACAGAACAAAACAACAACAAAAAAATTACCCATTAATCTTTATCCAGAAACAACCATATCTTGTTTATATTTCTCCCGCTGTTTTGCTATTGACAGTTATATATCAAATGATTTATACGTTTTTCTGTATTATATATGTATACATATGTATATATATTTTAAGATTTTATTTACAATGTTCTCATATCACTACCAACTTTAATTTTTGTTACTTTAATCACTGTGACTAATTATTTGGGTTTATACGCTGGAATATGCCAAACACTCGTAATATAATTAGCTATTTAGATTATTTCTAAGTCTTGGCAATATAAACAAGGATCTGACAAACATCTCTGCACATAAAGCTTCTCTTCTTATCATATTTTCTTAGAACAGTTACCTGGTAGAACAATTAGTGAATAGAAGGGTACATGACCCTTTACACATTGGGTATAATTGTTGCCAAGTTGTTTCTGCAATGGTTTAACCAGGGACTAGGGAAGCCACTTTCATTAACTTCCTACTATTCTGTTTTTGCTAAAATGTTAGACCTCCAAATACTAAATTGCTGATTGATTTGTGCTTCTTTAAATTTATTAATGAATGTTTTCTTAAAATAGCATAAATTCTTACCTACATGACTTCTTCTCTATTTTTGTACTTACCAATATATATGTGTGTATATTTTTTGATATATGCCTGTATATTTAGATAGACTAATCTATATATTTTTCTATTATTTCATAGATGCTATTATGTAGGCATAGCTACATAAAATATTTATATTTAATTTATATTTAATACTATAATATATTGTATACTATTTTTACATCTCATATACGTGTTTAGAGATAGCTATGGATATAACTATAGACACATTCTACGTGCAGAAAGTGCACTGGTCTTTGAAAATCCAGCAGTGGATGAAACCACCTTCTAGGCAGTAATGAAAGTAGCCGGGAATAAATAATGAGGCTACATATAACATCGCCGATTTTTCAGAATATTCAAACCTAAGCCACATGGATTAAAACATTATAATAAAATCCAGGAGTGATTTTTCAAATCCTTTTCTTTCTTTCTTAGTGGTTTTCAAAATTGTACTGGCGGTGATGTCATCTCGCCTAGGGCTGGAGGTGGAAGACCATGCATTGAGTGCTTTCTCTTCCGATGCACACTGGTCTGTAATATCTTGACACAGTTGGAATAAACTGGGGGGATGCTGCCCTGTCTGCAGACCCCAATTTGGGTATTTTGAGCCCATACAAACATTTCCGGCATGTACTTCACCTGCAGTCCTTTATTAGCTTTGTGAAATGTCTGTCTAGAGTATTCTAGTCTACAGGGAAAACTGATTGGCCAGCCATGCTTTCCCTAATATAGAAGACCCTAAAGATGGAAATGCATGTTAAGATTTCCCCTTTACCGGGGCGCCTGGGTGGCGCAGTCGTTAAAGCATCTGCCTTCGGCTCAGGGCGTGATATCGGCGTTCCGGGATCGAGTCCCACGTCGGGCTCCTCCGCTGGGAGCCTGCTTCTTCGTCTCTCACTCCCCTGCTGTGTTCCGTCTCTCGCTGGTTGTCTCTCTGTCACATAAATAAAAATAAAAAATCTTAAAAAAAAAAAAAAAGATTTCCCCTTTACTTTAAGGTTCTTCCCACGAATGAGATCAAGTAATTTTAGAGTAACCATCACATGTGGCTTTTCTATTTTGTTAAGTATTTAACAGATTTTTTTTTTTTTAGTGTGGGATTTTGTTTTTCTTTTGTACTTACTGCATTACAAATATAGGCGCTTTATTTTAGATTTTAGTGAGACTGAGGATGTTAAAATGATTGGACTTTTTCAGCATTTTGCTGTCAGTTAATCTTGCATTGACCTAAGAACAGGCATTAACCATTTACTCTGTATTTTTTCACAGTGATTGATCTATTACCCTAGAACTTTGAACTTTGAATTGCATGAACTCACTGAGTACACTGGGTCTCAAAATTACGTCCCATGGACACGTCATTGATCCAACTGAAATGAAAAACTGCGATGCAGCCAACATCTGATCACTCCCAAACATGTTAGGACTTTCACCATCCTTTTCATGAGTAAATAAAAAGCTATAAAGGATATCAAAGAGCCCTTGGAGGCATGCATCACACACCTAATAACTCAGCTGTTTGTTCTTTGTTGAGATGAGAAAATGCTAAAGCTTATGGAAGTCATATCTTTCTAAGTAGAATGACAAACAGTAGTCACTAAAATCACTAGAAAGAGAAGAATGAAGGCAAATAATTCAAGTAACCTTTCTATTTCTTAGCTTTTTACTCATATCAACAACACCCTGGTATGTAGTAACTTGCTAGCAGGACTTTGAAGTCTTACAAGAATTTTATACACATTTTTAATATAGAGTAGTTTTTTTATTTAGTTAATTCCCCACTTCATCCTGACACAGTTTGGGGTCTGTAGGAGTCACATATTGAAGTATCCCAAAGCTCACATCCATATAAAATTTTTCCAAATCCGAAGTATAACAAATGACTCCCTATGTTATAGGTAGCATTGTTCCTTTAGATATTTGACTGTCCTTTGCTTTGTGCAAATTAAGATAGATCTCTGCTATTTAAATGCAAAATCCTTCATGAAAAACTGCAATGATTCATTTCAAGCTTTTGCTAAGTCAAACTTTTTCCTAATTATCCGAGTTCAATTACAATTCTTGGGTAAAATGATGGGTTTGTTTAGTTGCTTGCTATTGTATGTGCAACTCGATTCTCAGGAAGAGGGGGAGCTCTAGAGTCAGACAGAAGGGCTTGAATTCAACTCTGAGGCTTTCTGGGGGTAAAGGATATCATCCCCTCTAATTAACAGTCTCTGACCCTTGCACCTGCTCATTTACATGGGGATGGTAGTAGTGAGGATGCCTGGTATTCGTGAATTTCTGTGCACAAATCTTGGCCTATGTTAAGCTGTTAATTACTATTATTAACTTCATTATCATCATTACCCTCATCATCACCACCACCACTGCTATCAGTATTTTTATGACAATCTATTAAGGAAGAAACTATTATGCTAATATTAATGCATTAAGCAAGAAAAACTTAGTTTTGAAAAACGGCGAAGTCAACTTGATTTTTTATTTCCTAAAGAAATCAGTCATGAAAGAATAGGAAAAGAATCTCTGTTGGCTTTGTGTTTTAATTCTTTTCAAAATAAATTTTATTTTCACATAAAATTTCATTCAAAATGTGTCTTTCCTTGTTTTTTTTTTTTAATTTTTGGCTTTTCTTCAAAAATGTATGAAAAATTGCCATATATCTTTTTTTTTTGAAAATATTTTTTCATTTTTTTTAAAGATTTTTTAATTTATTTATTCGACAGAGACAGAGACAGCCAGCGAGAGAGGGAACACAGCAGGGGAGTGGGAGAGGAAGAAGCAGGCTCCTAGCGGAGGAGCCTGATGTGGGGCTCGATCCCAGAACGCCGCGATCACGCCCTGAGCCGAAGGCAGACGCTCAACCGCTGTGCCACCCAGGCGCCCCTGCCATATATCTTTTTATTTTATAAGTAAATAACTCATTTTTGGACTTTGCTACATTAATCATACTAATTAACTATCTTGAACAAAGATTATTAACTTTTTCTGTAAGTTGTGGTTAATGCCACATTATATCTAGGATTAAAATCAGGGAAGAATGTGGAATAAAATAGCATTTCATTTGCCTTGCCTTGCAAAGACCATTATCCCCTCTTTTCAACATCCCTGAAACAGAATATTATGCAGGCACAAAGAATAAGGTCTTTCCTTAAGGTTTTAGGAGGTAGTTTTGATTTGGGAGAAAAAAACATTGAACTTGGTGCTGGAAGACTTATTTAAACCCCCAAACCATCTCTTAGACACTGTGGGATCTTCAGTCACTGAATTTCCTTGGAGCTCCTTTTCCTGGATTGAAATTGAGATGATAAAACCAACCATTTGTTTTTGTTACAAGAATGAATTGAGATAAAATATTTTGCTGGCTGCTCTCTCATCTATAAATCCAACATAATATTACTAATTAATATACATGTTGTTATAATTTAAACTTATGAAAAATGCCTCCCGGTCAATTAATGAATATCTTTTCTAGCAACTGGAAACTTTCTTTTCCTCCGCTTCAGAAACAATAACTAATTGAGAATGATTATGTGAAATGTCTATGTCCAAGGCCTCTGCTTCTTAAAATCTTAACTGATAAATGTGTGTGTGTGTGTGTGTGTGTGTGTGTGTGTGTGTGTGAAGGGAGAGACCTAGAGAACCATTTCTGGTTCTTCAATAGCTTCCATTCTCTAAATTGTGTCTGTATTTGCTATGAATTTTATTGAAAAATCGAACCAAACCCCACAGTTCTTTCTTCCTTTCTTTAACATGGGGCGGGCACTGCAGTTGGGATGCTAGTTCTCCGTTGTTCTCAGAACTCTCTGGCAATGAGAACCTCTTTCATCTTCTCTCCCATCTGTAGTGTCTCACCTTCCACCTTTTCAGGCACTATGTAATTATCATGTCCGCAGACTACTTTTCTTTTCTCCATCAGCTTTGACAAGAAGATGGATCCTCTCACTCCAGAGTACATGTCATTGTTCACGAAGCACTTGCCCAACAGGAACTTAAATATTAATTGTGAAAAAACGGCATGGGGTAAGGATCTTTGATGAACTAAAATTACTGTTGTGCCGTAATGTGAAGGGCCTTTAATTTTGCCATCTGGGTCTAATTGACAGAGAATGGCTAAGAATTGCAGCTTGGAGGACTGGTGAACTTTGCGTATGGACAATTAACTAGAAAAAGAACAAGCTAGTTTGGAAAATTGTGAGTATCTCTGAAAGCGTGGTGTCTGAATACCTTCAGACTAGGCAGCCATTTTTCCATCAATGAGATAACATTTCTTGCACTGACACAGTAGCTGAGACTGCAATTAAGATTAGTGTCCGTGCATTGGAACCTAAATAGAGATTTTGGCAGCCTCCAGGAACCGTGTCCCTTGTCACAAGATCTCCCAGTGTTTCCCAGGCCCCTTGTTCCCTAACATCCCCTATTACAACAAAGGTACCATTTTGCCAGATCTCTGACAAAGGATGTAAATATCTCTTCTGTGTGATTTAGCAGATATTTATCCCTGACAGAAAATGAGGAAAATGGATCATAAGCGTTTATATTTTTAACTTAAAATTAATTGATTCTGGATTTATTCACAAGATCAGATTTTATTTTTAAAAGATCATAAAGGAGAACTGAATCGAATTAAGTCATTAGATGCTTTGAAAACAACTCGTTCGCTAGAACAACTGAGAGGAAGAGGGTTATGGACCTGCATTTATCAAATAATAATCTGCTTACCAAATTCATCACTGTAGCTGATCTTATTTCTTTCAAAGATCAGCTTGGATGAACACACAGCCTAAGTCTCTTGCATCTGACATTATTTTTTATGGTTACATGAAATAATTATTTTTAGTGTAGATTTGTTTCATGGCAACATTAGTGAAAAAAAATTTTTTCTTCATAAACATTAGCTATGTAGAAATGACTTAAAAAAATAAACTATTGTGATTTTGACCATTACATTAAAAAGTAACATTTCAAGTTTACATTTCTTTTTTGAACCTCAGGACTTTAAATATGAAAGTGATGTGTGGGAAAATATTATACTGGATAGATTTTGTTTTACATTTCAAATTAGAGGCATTGAACATTCTAATTTTAGGTCTTATAGGTACCTTGGAAAACACCTAGCTCCATTCTGCCTTGGTAAGGATAAGGAACCGAGACCCAGAGGGCAGGCAACATCTCTAGGTCCTAGCAGAGCTTCCTTGGGTCTACTTTGCAAACTTGGTCTAATGCTCGTCCAGTACAAGGCCATCAGGGAGGTTAAAAGTGCAATCCGATAGCTTCAAGATCAAGATCAAGGACATTCTACGGGCAAAAATAATTACAGAACAATTCTATGAAAAGCTCAGTGTGGAGCCTCCATGTAAGGTTTAAAGGATATCAGAAAAAAGTCAGCAGATCTGGAACATTGCAAATTTTAATGGGGAGAGGAAAAAAAAGACAACACATTTCTAGGAGGAAATATATCGGTGTTTCCTAGTTAAGATATATTTGGAAAGGAGAAACATAGCAGATAAGACAACTGTTTCCAGTAATTTCTTGGGAAGCCTCATGATATATGAATGAACAAAATTGGGTTTGGCAAGTATCTTGATAGCTAAATAAAGCTTTTTCTCCTTATCCACCTCTTTTGGCATCTTGAGGTATCGCTTATATATGTTAGTAAAGTATATGTTTCTGTGATCAATTTTATAAACTCTGTGTTTTCATTCAACTCTGGAGATGGTGTTGGCACTGATTTCTAGAAGGAAATAAGCTTGTTGGGGAACTATGTGACATGCCGCTGCCTCTGTTTCTATCATGATAATGGTTTACATGGATCAAAAATTGTCATTTCAAAACTAATGCAAGGTTTTTAAAATATACACAAGTTGCCTAAGAATTATGCCAACATTTATTTCCTTTCCATCCTTTCAGGATATGCAACTCAATTACTTTCACAAAGTCACTCTACTTTTTGGACTGCTGAAACCCCACAGGTTGCTAAAGTTTTCTCCGCGTTGAACCAGTCATTCTGATTGAAATGAGCAAGCCAGCATCCCTTCATCTTAACCAGAGGTTACTTAAAATAATGGTTATCTTGGGGAAAAAGAGGTGCTGTCCTGTCCATGGAATATGCCTCCAACCTCTTGAAAAGCCATCCAAATTAAGGTAATACATGGCATTTACAAACTAATACATGCTTTTCCAGTCTTATCTTTGCTGTGTTTAAAAAAAAAAAATTAGAATATTTCTCCTGAGCCAAACACAGCTCCCCGTATGACTTCTGTACGCCGCTATTAACCAGTAATGAGATATTCCATACACTGATATCAGCCTTCTATTTCTCTTCATGCCTGCCAAAACATCCTCTTTTAATAATACCCTAAAACAGATCTTTCCTGTCCTTTCTCTTATATAAATGTATTCTTGTTCCTGTGTTTTATTAACATCACCAGTGCTGTCTCCTAGGTAAAAGATTAATTACTTGGCTGTGATTCACAGAAATGGAGCACTAACGAAATTACTGAGGGAATAGATCAGAAAAAATCAGTCACTGTTACATCACTGGTAAAATTCTTTACAAGAGGAAATAAAGAAACACTATTCAACATAGTAACATGCCTACGTGTTAGGAAAAAGCACCTCAAGCCTTCTTTAGAAGTAGATGGCAAGTCAAAGAACATTAATAGGCAATGAGCAATGCCTACTGAACGCTGATAAATGGGTCTGACTTATCACGATGCCACCCCTTTAGTGAATATCTCTTTGTTGCCCATTAATTAAATTTGGGTTAGCTATATTTCTGTGAACTTTCAATAACTGGTGGGAGCTAGGGGAGAATCAAAACCTTGCTTCTAATTAAAGTAGTAATTGTGATTTGTAGTCTTTGAAGTCTCCCTCCCCACAAATGCTATCCCTGAGACCCTGTTTTGTTTTCTAGCTTCTTTCAAAAAAAAAAAAAATCCACAATTCTCCAATACCATTATACAGTGAAGATTTATTAAAACATAATGGACCATTAATAATGATAACTTTGAACCAAAGATTATGAGTAATCCAATTTGGTGCCCCTGAGAGCCAAATTACAAACGTAATAATGTTAATAATCGTGACAGCAATGAAACTGGAGAATGTTGACATAAACAGGAATCCTATCTCTGTGGCTTGATGAGCCTCTCTCTCTTGCACCCTTTTTTCTCTTTTACTCTCTTCCTCTTCCCAACTCAGCACAACATCTGGCATATATAGGTACTCAATGTGTAGCTATTAAGGATTTGCTCATCATGATTTTTTAAATGGAAAAAATATTAACAAAATTTATGCAAAATAACATAAAAAATGGGGGAATGTGTATATTTATCTTCATGATACTAATACTTTTCCAATATAGCCCATTAGAGAATTTCCACGGAAAATGCAACAATATGAATACTATAAATAAAGAAATAATGTCCAAACTTCATTTTAATTTTATATTTAATTTTTCCAGTACCTGGCAATATGCACAAAATTTGACCTATATTATATATTTCAGTGAAGCATAAGTAAAAATGAATTATTGCCCATTGACATCAATGGTTGCTTCTTTTTTTTCCCCAAAAATGTATTTATTTGATATAGAGAGAGAGAGGTAGGGAGGGGCAGAGGGAATCTCAAGCAGACTCCTTGCTGAGAGCAGAACCTGACGTGGGGCTTGATCTCAGGACCCTGAGATCATGACCTGAGCCGAAACCAAGAGCTGGCTGTTTAACTGACTGAGCCACCCAGGTGCCCCATCAATGCTTGCTTCTAAGATGATGTTTTTCCTGAATTACTCAGCTGTGGTGGCTTGATTAAGCTAAGTGGTGGCTGCATCTTGACATCTTACATAATCCTTATAGAAAATGTTGTGGAAAGAGAGATAAATAGAAAATCGTAAATGTAGATATACATATTTGTAATAATACTACTTTAATGTAACTGTAATTCATCATTAGTTAAGTGGGTTCGTATGAACTTTAGTATTGCCTCAATCACCATTAATCATATACTCTATTTGTAAAACTGTGTTTTCAGTTATTTTAAAAATTGGCTATGCAAAGTGATAAAAACAGATACTATTAATTTTAAACATTTAGATAATGGTCAACAAAACAAAGCACTTGTAGTGGAGAACAATACCACATAAAAATGTCTAAATGGGTTATAACCCATTAGGTAATGATTTAATTATTTCAAAAGAAGAATTCTGAGTTTCTTTTCTCTTCTTTTCTTTTTAAGAATTTGACCTTTGAGTCTGTAAGTTTTATTTTATAATTAAGGTGCAGTAACTTACTGTTTCATTGTGTACATGTGTGCATGTGTGCATGTGTGTGTGTTTTTCTTAAATTTATTTCTACCCTTGAACCAGAATAAATGTTATGTTCTCCAAATTGTATTGGAAATACTGACATAGTGATGAGAAAAATTAACCTTTAGAAATACATAGTAGGAATGACAAAGGATCTTAGAGCAGGGGTCAGCAAATTACTTCTCATAAGTGAAATCTGGCCCTCCACCTGTTTTTGTAAATAAGGAGTTATTAGAACAGATCTGCCCGTTCCTTTAGGCATTCACTGGCTGTGTTCATGTTAGAACAGCACAGTTGAGTATTTGTGAAAGAGACCCTATGGACCCCAAAACAGAAAATATTTATCTGACTCTGTATACAAGGTCTTTCAAACCTCTGTATGGTGTAAGGTGCCAATATCTGGGGGGGGGGGAGTATTTATAACAGTAGAACGCATTTCCAGGCTTATGTGCTCCACGTATCCAGTTATTCTTCTAGGCAGCTTTGGACTTCATGGGCATTTGTGGAACATATCTTCTTTGTACATATTTTATACATAAGATTCCCATTTTTTTCATAGCACAATGATATAACTGCAATCTGTGCAGATCCCTTTTTAATTTTGAGAACTTAGAAAGTGCCTTTTAGCATTTCTCACTTGGATCTTTAAAGCGATAAACTCAAACAAACACTTGTCATTTATGGAAAAATCATTATTAACTGACACCAATCCCCTTTCTTTGGGCTACCATAACCGGCCTGTTTTGATTTCTACTCTTTCCATCTAAACGGGCACCAGTGTTCCAGCGTCCATATCTCTCTTCTCAGCTTCAATTCACTCCACGTTTTCTCCTTTCCTTTGTGTTTTTCTACCAACACGTATTTTAATGTGCAGGAATATATTAAACTTGGTGGTAAGTGCCAAAATTTATTCTTTCTATGACTAATTTTTTTTTCACATTTCATTCCATCAAATGTTTACTTTTTGCTTTTATGTAATAAGTGTTATTTTTTTCCTAGAGTTGTTCCTACATATTTCGCCATATCTCTGTTTTGGAACTCATTAGAATGTAGCCATACTCTTATGGTTCTTGCTCTACCAATATATTGGGACATTCTTACAACAAGATTTCCTGCATTTAATACATTTAAACTACAGTCCGCACCAAATAAGTTTGTGTAAAATAAAGTAATAAACGATTTATATAAATATATATATTTATCATTTTTTGTTTTCTTGTTACTTAAAACAACATTTATTATTACAGAAGCAACTACATCAGCATGACAGAAAGTTAGAAAATATGAAGAGGCAAAAAGGAGCTTTTTTTCCTCCATCCGTTGAGATCATCTCAGTTAACACTCGTGGATCATTTTGTATCCTTGCAAACACTTATGTATTTTTATCACCAAAAGTAACTCATACAGTACATATTGTTTTGTAAATTACCATTTTTCTATCAAAGATCTAACCATTTTTCAAGTGTTTTATCTCATTTAAGCCAAGATTGGAAGTTAAAAGTGTTTCAAAGGTCACTCTCAAGAAAGTGAAAAAACAACCTAGAGAATGGGGAAAATATTTGAAAATTATATCTGATAAGGGACAAATATAGAAATATATGAAGAACGCTTACAACTCAAAAATATAAAAGATAAGTATCCCATTTAAAAATGGGCAAATGATTCTTGAAATAGATAATTCTCCTAAGAAGATACACAAATGGCTAGTAATCACCTAAAAAGATGCTCAATATTCATTCATTAGTCAGGAGGGAAATACAAATCACAGCCCCATTGAGATATCACTTCACTCCCACCAGGAGGGTTACAGTAAAAAAGAGAAGCAATTATAAATAATAGTGAGAATATGGAAAAATTATAATCCACTGCCTTGTTTGTAAGAATGTAAAATGGTGCAGAACCTGCTTTGTCAAACAGTTTGGCATTTTTTAAAAAATTAGAGATACCATATGACCCAGCAATGCTACCCGTAAGTATATACCCAAGAAAATTCAAAATATATGTCTACCCAGAAACGTGTACTTGAATGTCCATAGCAGCTTCACTCGTGATAGGCAAAAATAGAAACAAACCCACTGCCTGTTAACTGAAGAATGGACAAACAAGTTGGAGATATACATGTAACAGAACAGTACTCAACCATAAAAAGGAATGGCATACTTTTAAACACTGACATGTGGATGAATCTTGCAAATTTCATGCCAAGTGAAAAAAGGGAGACATAAAAAGCCACATGTTATATGATTCCATTTATGTGAAACGGCCAAAATAGACAAATCCATGGAGATAAAAAGTAAATTAATGATTACCAGCGTATGGAGGGAGGACTCATGGAGAGTGTCTGCTAATGGATGATGAAAATATTGCACAGTTAGTGATGATGGTTGTGCAACTGGTGATTATGCTGAAAATCACTGAATTGTACCCTTTAAAACGTGAATTTTATCGTTTGTGTTTCTTATCTCAAAAAAACTATCACTTAAAAAGACAGTTATAAAGTAGGTTGAAGATTATCTAAATAAATTTGCCTTGGTTAAAAAAAAAGATAAATCATGTTCTGAAGATAGGATTATTTTTCCTTTCGTGTTCCAATATTTCTTTTAAAATCTTTTTTACACTTTACTATTTTGTTGATTTGCAAAGTTATTTGGCATAAATGGTGCTGTAAAGCCCTAACTGGATTATTTTTCTCCAACTTGTCCATTTTTTTTTTTCAGTTTTATTTCCACACTCTTAGGTGTTTTTCTTTTCCAAATTTCAAGTTCAAATATAGGCCAGGGTCTTTCTTCTATTTATTATAGTCTATGCATCTACCTAGAAAGGTTTGCATAAATGGCAAATTGTTTTAAATAGTTTAGGTTTCTAAGATGTTTCAATATGTGACTGGACATGAAGTTACTTAATTATTCAAAATTTTCTTAAATATTATCTCCACCAATCTTGAAAGTCACTCAACATGGAATTGCACTCATGCTGTACTGGCCATTTTGATAGATGTGGTTAAAGAGTGAGCGAAAGTATTTAGAGAAAGCTGAAACTATGGCAAAAATTTTCACTGGTGCTTCTCAGTGGCCTCCAGGAGCCCTTGCCTGAAGTCAGGGGACACACGGCAGCTGCTTATTTTTGCACTCTGCATCTTTTAGTGCCACTGGGAGCATCTTCATCTGCATCCGTGTTTTCTCTTGCGTCTTCAACCGCCTTCATGGTCTCGATCGGAAGCTTAACGGGGCTGTCCTGCTGCTATTCTCATCTTGTTGCTGATGATGGGTGACCACTATTTGCATAGTTGTGTACTGAAAGGTTTTGTCATAGTGAACTTGATTTCTTCATTCTAGAATTTTTGACATTATTACTAAAGGGAAAGAATTTTTGGAATGAGCATTGATGTATTTTGTGTGAAATGCTTAGCTTTCTTCTTTTTCTTTAAAAAAAAATTATTGGCACTCTTGGCAAGACATAGGATCTCCGAAGGGAAATCATGAGCGTTGGGGATCTGAAAAGAGAGACTTCAGTTACTCCAGCCATTGCTCACCAAAGAAGGACACTGGTGGGTAAAGGAACCCACACAACACCTAGTCTCTCACTAGTGGATCATGGAAGATAGCTGATAATCTTTGCAGTGATTTGGGGAGTTTAAAATGTACTTACAACCACTTAAGAACACTTATATCTGGATTATAAGTCAGTAAGTGTTCATTTAAAAGAGATTTGCATATAAGCCACATAAAAATAAAGGGAATTAAAACCAAGCTGAATCATTCTGTGTTTCATCTTAATCGTTTGCTTTACTTGCCAAGTTTTCCTTACCTACTCATTCCTTAATCCTTCAGGTTTATTTTCTAGTGCTGGTGTGAGCCTGACAAATATAGATTCAAAAATACCATAGTGTATACATTTTCACGTTGGATATACCTGCTCCGAATACGACTTAAAATTGCCATCAACCAGGCCACAGATAGAAGTTAATTTTTGCAAGGATATAGGTGGGTTACAGTTTGTTAGAGTTTCCTCACTTTTAATTTAGTTGTGTGTTTTTAGGTCCACATGGGGGAATCTAATTGTCAATTAAAATGTATTTTAGAAGATTATCTCATGAATCAGCAATAAAACAAAAAGATATTATGTCACAGAAAAGAATGGAACTCAAACACAGAAAAGAATGGAACTCAAACACTGTTGGTTTCAGTGAACAACATATCTGTCACAGGAAGAATGTCTATAATTCCATGTTTTCTCGCAAAGTAACAAGAATGTGCTTTATGAGACATAAGGAAGTAAGAGATCCAAAAGTTTGATGCTCTCCTGCATTTTTCTTGAATTAGGATTGAATGTAGCACAACAAGCAGTGGATTTGATGTCAGGATAAATTGCCAAATGGTCAGAATAGATGAAAAAAATTCGAAGCAACATGGATCCAGCATGACAGATTTATGTGTCAAATAGGACTATTGTTAAGGTATCAAACATCAATTTGTCAGGAATTTCCTGCTGACGTTGAAGAAAAGACAATAATGGAGCACTCTTAAGAAATGCTGCATCGCCAGTGCTCTTGATGGCAACTGGCACCGTACTGTGTCAAAAAATATGTTAACAATTCTGAGTTGGATAGTTGGACTCCAAATATGAAGTTAATAACAGACACATTTATTTTACTTAATGTCTTTCATTCGTATGCAAAGGAGTGATAGGATGAAACCTGTATCTAAATTCTAATAGAGCTCCTTTGTGAAGTATAAAATATCCTATGCAATAAGGAAAAATATTTATTTAGAAACCTGTATATATGTGATTTGTAATATCATCTCAAACAATTACAGACATAAATACAAAGTAAGTACACATTTAAAGGTGTTTAAGTACAAAGTATAGATAAAAGTATAGATATAAGGGTACCCAGATCTAGTCTTGGGGGAGGAGACAGGGAGAACTTAGTTGGGAAGTGAGAGTTGAGATGATGAGGAAGGATATATGAGAGGTAAATAGATAAAAGGTGGAAAAGCATTCTGGGAAAAAAGAATAGAACATGAGATGCCTTGAGGATGGGGGAGTATTAAAAGTCTGAAACATTAAAGTTAAACTGGGAGACTTGACAGCAGAGACAGAGGAAGAGAGTTTATGAGGTGAAGACGGAGGGTTTACTGGAGACTAGATCATGCTGCCCTTGAAAGCCATGCTAAGGATTTGCTTTTTTCCTCTGAGCAATTATCTTTCATGTGAAGTACAATACAATTAAACTTGGGTTTTGAATAGATCACTTGTGAAGAAGACGAGGGGTTGGTAAGAAAGGGTATGGTAGGAACT
The DNA here is from genome assembly GCF_023065955.2 of Ursus arctos. Lineage (NCBI taxonomy): Eukaryota > Metazoa > Chordata > Mammalia > Carnivora > Ursidae > Ursus > Ursus arctos. Next base: position 7,320,543 of record NW_026622764.1, read on the forward strand.
CTTTGGAGACCACCAGAGGTCTCACAGGATAGGATTAGTCACTTGAAGACAGAAGCTTAAATCAGGGGCTTAGTCACTGATATGGAAATAAATGAATACATCTGAGAGATGTAGAGAAGGGAAATCAGCAGAGTGCTGATAAAGGCAGTGAATGGAAGGCAGAGTCAGTATTCATTCTGAGGCCACTGACTTTGATGATTGAGAGAGGAAGCGGTGTAGAAGGTTCACATCTGAGAGAAAAGGGAATGAGTCAGTGTGGGATTTATCAGAGTTGAAGTGTTTTGAACTCAAGAGTACCTGCAAATAAACACCCAGATAGATAGTTCAAATTTGAGATCTCACATAGTGACAGAAATTTTGGAAAATAGTCTAGACTTATCCAATAAATTTGAAGCTGCCTGTACCCTACAAGGTAGTAATGCATTCCCAGATATCGACATTGGAAAGGTTTGTGCAAGTGTTTACTGGAATGTTGTATAACAACATTGATAGAAGCCCGGCTTATATAGCTCAATATTTTGGAAACTTTTTAAATGGTCATCCTCAAAATTGTGGTCCATTCACAAAATGCATAGCAAACAGCAATTCAAATAAATTAACTACAGTTATGGGACTCTACAAATATAGCTGTAGTGTTTCTTCATTTGGGTGGCATTCATCTAGGTGTTCAATGTTTAGCAATGCATTTAACTGTCCATTAATATTACATATAATCTTCAATATGTATGTTGTATTTTATATTGAAATATCTAAGTGTAGGGTTGCCTGGGTGGTTCAGCCAATTAAGCATCTGCCTTCAACTCAGGTCATGATCCCAGGGTCCTGGCATTGAGCCCTTCATCGGGCTCCCTGCTTAGTGGAGAGCCTGCTTCTCCCCATCCCTCTGCCGCTCCCCTTGCTTGCGCTCTCTCTCTCTCTGTCAAATAAATAAATAAAATCTTTAAAAAGGAAAAATCTAAGTGTATATATTATAGTTATACATACATAATACACACAAATGCATATATATCAAAGAACAAAATACCTACACATTTTGATATAAAATAAGAATGAAATTGAGAAATGTCCAAGACCTAGATGAAGTACAATTTTAAATGTTTTTTATTAACACAAGAGATACATGAAACAAGAGAAGTGGCTCATTGTAATGCTGGACGGGAAGACTTTCAACATCATGAAATACTTTTTCCTTTAGTTATGTTATAAATTTAATAAAATCCTGATGAAAATATTAACAGGATTTCTTTTTAACCAAAATGTTTTATATAAATATCTATTTATTTATTTGACAGAGAGAGCACAAGCAGGGGGAGCAGGAGAGGCAGAGGGAGAAGCAGACTCCCCTGCTGAGCAGGGAGCCCCACCCAGGGCTCGATCCCAGGACTCGGGGAGCATGACCCGAGCCAAAGGCAGACACTTAACAACTGAATCACCCAGGTGCCCCAAACTGTTTGGTTTTAAAGCTTATACATAAGAAAATGAACAAATAAAAAATACATATGAAACTCCAAAAAACAATAGCGAGTTGTTACTACAACTAACAGAAATGGAAACATATTGTATAGACTTATAAACACAATTTCATGATTCTGGTATGGGTATAGGAAACTAGAACAGTGGGACATACCAGTAATCTGGAGATAATAAATACTGGACAGTGTTAGTTGCCTTGTTACATGAGTGTGTTGGAATGGGGAGAGCTGGAGAATTTCATACGTGGTCCACATACCATTGTACAGCCTTCTGGTGGGAGCAAAAAGTGAACTTTGATCTGTATTTCCCACCTTAAACAAATTGTTTAGACAACTGTTAATGGATCAAAAATGTAAATGTCAAAAAAATTAAAATCATCGAAGTACTAAATATGTGGGAGAAAAGACCTTTCTCCTGTGGTTTACCTGAGAAGTCATGAAATACAAAGATTGAAAAATACAATTACTTACAAATTTTAAAATTCTTTATAGGGAGGGGAAAAAAAAACAACCTCACCAAAGGCAAAGTCAAAAAAACAAGTGGCAAATTGGGAAAATCTATTTTCATCTGATATCAACATCAGAAGACCAAACTCCCCGAGATACATACATTTCCTGTTAATGTATAAAAAAGATCAGCTACCCGATGGAATTAAGTAGTAAATGCTGCAAGCTCACAAACACAAAAATAATACAAATTACCCTTATGTACTGAAAAAGAATATCAGACTTACTCATAAGAATAACACAAATTAAGCCACACTCACTTATAATTTTCCTCACCAGATTATCAAAAATCTAAAAGTGTAATAACAGTGTTGAAGCAAGCATGTGCCTACATTATGACCCCATGGCATGAAGTTTGGCAGTATCTATGAAAATTGGGGTGCATGTGAGGGGTAGCAGATTATGCTTCCCCCAATTATGTCCCTTAGATCTATTGATTAATTTGAGCTATAGGCAATTGAAACAGCAGATTCAGGGACAGGATTTCTCTGAACCTCTCTTACCTGCCTGAAGATACATTCTCTGAAAGGAACTTGATTGTCATCAGTTCTCACTGGGAGTTTCATGACCAGGAAGATTGTACTTGTCACAGGCGAGGAGACTAGATGTTGACCTCATCCCCTGAAAAACCTCGTCACAAACTATCACAGCTTCCATCTGTTCCATTAAAGGTCCATTCTTGTCCATTCTTTATTGCTAAGAAAGCATTTCTTCTCCCCTAAGAGGCCTGTGCCCCCTCTCCCTTTTCCAAAGGAAGATGGGAAATACATTTATTTTCCATCTGTTTCCTTCCCTCCTTCTTACGTCTCTCCCTCTCTCACTTCTGTCCTACTTTTACCCTTTATTTTTTGAAGGACCATCTAGTTGTAAACCAAAACACGTGCAACCCTGCTAACCTTGGTTTCCAGTGCATCGTAGCTTGGGAAAATCGCATTTAGATTCTGGCATCATGTTATCTGTCATTTGTAGACATTATTCTTCTGCGTTGTGTTCTAATTTCTTCTCTATTTTCACGGCTGTTTTCATGAAAGTTTAGGAGAAGGAAAACTTAGTATATTCTCAAAGACATAATTTTTGAAATTTCAATTACAAAAATGTGGTATGTTTTTTAAATTTTCAACTGGCTTTTAAGTAAAGCCGATTTCTTTTTTTGAATGAAAGGTAATAATAGGTATTCAAGTTTGTACTTTTCACTAAGTATATTAATGACAATCTTGTTTTGGCATATTCTCATACCTTCTATTCCCACAAAAACTGGGTTATAAAAGAAATACTATTTGATTTAAATAAAATTAAACAAAAAACCCTTAATGCTTAACGTTTTTCAAATATAGAAAACTGAACTTGGCCAATTTTAAAAATCAGGTTAGGTCCAACCAAATCATACCCTAGAGCAATTTATAAATTCTATTTCTCTCAGCCGTCATTCTACCTTGCACACACATGGACAAAGCTAGAGGAAGACATACAGAGAGATTTCTATATAATTGACAAAAACAGTGAGGTTGTTTTGACATGGTGAAACCACTGATGATACTTTAAGAAGACATTATGCAGAGCCTGTTGTTTTTATTGAAATTTTTAAAGTCTGTAAACTAATAAATTATTGATTTGTGGTTCTTCTGAAATTAAACTATCAAGTATCCCTGTGTACTTGATATGCTATTGATTTCCTTCAGAAAGTTTTAAAGAAATTTGATGGAACCAAAAGATCAATGGAAATTAAATTTTGTTTAGCACGTTGTCCCTTAACCAGGAGGTTTTCTTAATTATTTCTGTAGTATTTTCTTAACTGTATTTTCTTTTATCAAAAAATTCTGATCATTAAGGTATTCTAAGAAATAAATATTTTAACATTATAACATTGTTGAACATTACACATAAAAATATTAAAGAAAAATCCATGTGTTGAAGAAGACAGACCACTAAAAGGCATTGTTCCCTAAACATGTATCACTATTTTTTACTTTCATGATTACAGTGCTATGTAGTTGCTCTTTTCCTTGACTAGATTCGTTTTTTATCATATATTTGAAGACTGTATGAAAACAGTTTCCCTCTACAAATACTTCAGGATTCATTCATTCATTCACCCATTCATTCAAACACTCATTTGTCTCTGAAATCTATGTTGTATGCCTGCCATAATTTATTATCTGAGAGACAGAGAAGGAAACTCAGCCCTATGTTTCAAATGTTCATGGTTCAATAGGAAGAGTGGGACTCTGGGTGTGGCTGGAGCCTGTGAGTTTAACATAGCAGCAGCTCATTAAATGCTTACCCATTTTTCCACTCTCTATGTCCTTTGCGTTTCAGTACATTTAAACTGAGGATCAAAACAGAAAAGGAGATGGTTATGTAGAGAATTGTGGGGAGGTCATTCTATGCAGAGAGAAACCTGACTTAAAGATCCTGAGGTGTGAAAATTGAGTGTTTTTGGTAATCTTTTTTTTTTTTTTAAAGATTTTATTTATTTATTTGACAGAGATAGAGACAGCCAGCGAGAGAGGGAACACAAGCAGGGGGAGTGGGAGAGGAAGAAGCAGGCTCATAGTGGAGGAGCCTGATGTGGGGCTCGATCCCATAACGCCGGGACCACGCCCTGAGCCGAAGGCAGACGCTTAACCGCTGTGCCATCCAGGCGCCCCTGCGTTTTTGGTAATCTGAACAAAAACCAAGGAGCAATGCTGAGAATAGTCAGGGTCTGGTCACATGTGACCTTTGGGGACATAGAAGTGAGGTCCTGACTCTGGAGAAATGGAAAGGCGCTGAAATATTTGAAGGGGTAGTGGAGAGGAGGCAAGAATTTGGGAGCCATACTTTTATTCAGTTCCTCACAGCCAAAGTAGCAAATACTGTAAATGTGTCCAGCCTTCAGAGAGTAGTAATTTTGACCCATCCTAGTAATGAAATATGACAGAGACATATTGACTTCAGAAAATGCTTATATTATAAAATATTATAAAAGGCAGAGTAGAAAATAAAGGGCCTATATATTGTAATTTCACCAAGTAATCTCTCAAAAAATAACTTGAGGGAAATACTAACCCTTGATGGAACATATACTATGTACTTTATATATATGTACTTAGGTATATAGTACATTGGACTACATGGCTACATTACAAATATTGGCTGAACAGATTAGTTAGGCAATGAGAATGACACCATATATTTACTATAGTAAATGAATGATTAAATGTGTGCATGTGCACAACTGTGTGTGTGCACATGCATGTGTTTAGATAACAAGGGAATATTCCAAAGAACTAATAATGGTAGTTTTGATATTTAAATTGTATTCATTTTTTTAAGATTTCTACTGTAAACGTTTGTTATTTTTAGATGCACAAAATATATGCCATTCTTTTTAAGTATGTATTACAATATGTTTTTGTACTCATTTTCTAAGAAAATATGGTATGTCTCTATAATCAATATTTGGTAATAGCCATGACATATCATTATGTTATACCTTAAATTGTTACTTAATTTCATTAGATTCATTCTTCATCTTTCAGGCATAAATTTATGCTTTGCAATTTGATACATAATTGGGTGAATTTAGTACTTAAATTGTCCATACCTTGCTTAAACAACATAGATATTAATACTAATAGATTTCATTACAAGGATTCATGATTTAGTCCTGACTTATTTTCTTATCCTGGTTTGGAAAACTAATTCCAAGATGCTCAACCAAAATGACTTCCTTGATAAGTAAGCTTTTAAAGTTCTAAGCTAGTCAAGGTGGAAAGATCATGTGTGCATAGGTGTGTGTTTTTATTGTAGTGGCTCTCTAGGGATGTTCAGTAGGAGGTGAACTAGTGGAAATATTTTTCCACAATTATTTCAATACCATAGTTAATCAGAATATGTATTATAATCTCCTCCAGGTAATGTTCTAAGGACTGCACTGTGAGAATTACGTTCTTCTGGCTCTGAAGAAGAACTATAACTATAACCCAGTTATAGTTCTGACACTTAAAAATATTTAGCCTTGTGAACTAGAGCATGTAAACTATCCAGTCTCTGGTTTACTTAATGGTAGCAACAGAGTAAACAGCCAATCGTCTATCTGTCTTGCACAGGTAGGCTTTATCAAATAATGATAATAAAATTTTTGTAAAATTACATGTAGTTACTAATTTGAAACCTCTGTAATTTTCCTATGAGAATAACAGTATTTTAACATAATGATAAAAATCACATTAAAAACCCTGTAAAGTAGAGAGTCTATATTTTTAATACAGATTTTCTCAAAAAAGGAAAGGATTGGATGTTGAATGAATTCCATAGGCCCTAGCAAAGTGGAATGTCTGTTTCCTAAGATTTTCTTCCCCTTTTTCTAAAAAAAGATTTTATTTATTTATTTGACACAGAGAGAGAGAGAGAGTGAACGAGAGAGAAAACACAAGCTAGGGGGAGGCAGAGGGAGAAGCAGACTCCCCACTGATCCGGGAGCCCAACACAGGGCTCGATCCCAGGACCCTGGGTTGAAGGCAGAGGCTTAACTGACTGCCCCACTCAGGTGCCCCTAAGATTTTCTTTCCTGAAGGTAGAGAGGTATTTGGGAAGTTAATATGTGCTTTTGCAACCTTTTATCCAAGTCTCTTTTTATCAGACAAATAAATGAACAAACTTCATGGTTGTAACAGTGATGTTATCCATATTTTAAAGCTGAAAAAGTCAACAATTTATCACAGAGAAAACACAGAAAGGCATACTGTTAATTACTTTAAAAGGTTATGCCATTATAATTTATAAGTGGTAAATTGCCAGACAGCAAACTAGACACTGCAGTTACTAATTCTGTTTCTTCAGAAGTTATAACATGTTCCTGCTACATGTACAAAATAAGAACTGTGGTACCTTCACCGTGCTTAGCTCACAAGAAAAATACAGAAATTCCACTCTCTAGTCAAAGCAATGCCAAAAAATAAACATTCACTACTCATTTTCTTAAAAGGGAAGTGGAATGTGAAATATTATATATTTAATATGTGTTGGCATATTATAAAATATCCTTGGTACTTATCCCAATCTCCTATCATAAATAAAAAGGTTTTATGACTTATTTGTTCTCTAGATATAATAGGAGGTCTCTAACATTTCAATTGCTATCTCCTCATTAACTACATATTTACTGAGACTAATTAGGAATAAAGAAAGAATAATCACTGAAGCAAACACCACCCAGTATCAGTTACTCCTGGCATGTTGATACATTGGCTTCTAATCACTTTATATGGGTGCACTTCTGTTTTCAAATATGGGTATTCTTTTTGTGGCTTATCAGAACACGACCTCCTTTGACCATTAACTCTCTTCCAAATACTTCTCCCTCTTCAACTACAATATATTTGTTCTTTTTCCTTTGAGTATAATATCTGTTACCTGGTAATTCCTAGCACTTTATCTTCTGTGTGTTGACATTCCTTCTCAGATTTCCAGTTGTTGGCCTTCATTATGTGGTTGATCATGTTTATTTCCCTCAGGGAATTTTATTCAGGCGACTTCGGGGATTTAACAACAGCATTAAAGAGTAGTCTTAAGGAATCATCTTTGCTGTCTTTATAGAAACTTGACTGTTTTAAAATTGTTTCCCAGGTGCTTGGGCCCCCAAGCCTTACCTGATGGGAGCCATGATTTGGTGGAGCCCCTGCAGGTACACTGGAGATTAAGTTCTAGACCAACCATGCATGGTGCTAGAAAAGACACCAGATATGGCAGCATATGCTTTGTCTTGAGAGGTTAATTTCATTTTATTTAGATTTTATTTCATTTTGGGGCACCAGGGTGGCTCATTTGATTGAGCGTCCAACTTTTGATTTCAGCTCAGGTCATGAACTCAGGGTCATGAGATTGAGCCCTGTGAGTCCACTTGTCTTTCTCCTTCCTCTCCCCCCACCCCACTCACACTCTTTCTCTCTCTCTCAAATAAATAAAATCTTCAAAAAATTAAGTCATTTTATTTGGTTATGTAGTTTTATTATTACAGTTAATCTTACTGTTATTTAATTATTTTTTCCATTTAAACGTAATTTAATTCATCATATTGCATCAGAAGTCTTCCATTTGAATGCCCATTTAAATTTAAATGTCAAATATTTAAATTTTTAAATGTTTCGTAATTGAAAATTTAATATATCCTGTTCTCTTTTTCTACACTTCTGTCATTTCCCTTAATTTCAATTATTATTATCCTTTAAATAAATTGAAGCACACACAAACTCTGAATTATTCTTGCTCTTAGATGGTTAGTAGACAATACATTTCTTACTTTAAAATTGTCACCATTGAAATCAACCACAGAATTAGCAGACATTTTGAATATTTCTTTTATATGTTCACACACTTTAGTTTTGAAGAGACTCTAATGTAGGAGCATCAATATAATTTTTAACCAATAGAGTTAATGTGATCAAATTATAAAACCAATTGATTTAATTTTCAAATGATTGTTTGCTGGGCAATCAGAATAAGGAGAGGCTAATTTTGAAACTTAGTGAACAATGTTACAAGCACACATGTTAAAAAGTGTTCACACATGGGCGGGAGAAGAAACCCAAACAAATGGGCATAACTTCAGAGGCCACCTAAAACTGAGCTGAGTAAGAAACTGTGCTGGTCAGAGGTCAAAGAACCTTGGTAGGTAATGGAAAGGGCTAGGGATCAATTAGGAGATCACAAGTCATTAAATCTATGCTTTGAGTTTTTCATCTCTGCTGAAAAACATATTTGGTTATTACTTCTGACCCTGAGGTTACAGTGTGCCAATTATTTCCATCCGTTCATTTTATAAAATTGGTTGTGATTGACTATATAATAGGAAAATGTTACATTTTCAACTACGAAGAGTAATAAATGTTCTTTATTCCTTCGAGAAGTTCTAGAAGATTATAAAAGGTTAAAGTGATTCCACTTGGGATTAAATAAATGTACCACCCATATTTAGGATAAGTTTATTATGATGCAGCGTCCCCAAAGCAAAAGGAGATATGCTGCATTTGATGTCGATTATCCAAGTTATCACTGCACTAAGTCTTACACTGTCTCTGCTTACACAGTGAAAAATAGGAAACACTTATTAAATAGGAATTGGGGATCCTTTTTAGTCACTAATAACTGATTAATGTATTTTATTAACTGAAGCCATCTGGGGTTTTTCAGATGTCTGTTATGATTCTGGAATTCCTTATGCTAAAACAAACAAAGTTCATAGAGCAAATAGCCCAACAGCAAGTTAAATGTCCTCGAAGTATAAGGGTGCTAGACAATTTATGCCTTAGGAAACCCTCTGATTGCAACTGATATAAGTTTTAAAAATAACCAGACTTTAATAGACTAATTGTGAAAGATTAGTCCATTTATCTGAGCTTGTTAAACACTGCAGTAGACTGGAACCAATTAAATAAATAACTCTAATTCTATATTATTAACTTCAAAAGTCCCCAGTTCCCATCACTGCAGTGCTATGATAGGTAATTTTTTTTCCAAAGCACAATTCTTTTCCCCCACAAAGGGAAGTGAAATTTGGCACATTTTTTTAGTGAGTCTACGTATATCAGACTGCATATGGTCAGTTCAATTTGCCATATTAGCCCTATGTATAAATAGAGTAAAATACCAAATTAAAATTCTGTTTTTTAGATGCCAGTAAAACTGCACCCAGATAAACAGATATAACAACAGATTTAATTCACTGAGTTCATATAAATGAAATCTATTTCTGGTTCTTAAAACTGATCTTCTTTAAATCACATTTAATAATTTAATTCAAAATATGCTCCTTCTCACCAACCATAAAACGGAATATGAACAAGTCTGAAGTTCTAAAATACCGGAGAAAAGAAAAATGAAAAAAGGAACATTATTCAGAGACTCTACAGCAGTGCTTAGTATATGTGTCTGACACGAATGTGATGATTCTTTCTTTATATTCACTGTTGCCTAAATAAGTAAATAAACATCTTTATCTCAGAATTAAATAGTCAGAGCCTAATTTCCTTAATTAGACTTTCTCTGCTCTGTCTTGCTTAAGCCAGAAAACAGTAAAAATAAATGTAATATGTTAAAATAGGGATTTTCAGTAAAATGATCTCCAAGGGAAAAATATTTGTGATTATTTGAACTGCATGATTAGAAGTAAGTATTAACAAATGTTACCAGTATTGAATTGGAAAGGGATATGGATATTTGTTGCCTAGATTTAATTTTCAAAACTTGGCTTCTCTTTCTCTCACAAACACAAATGTGACTTGCATAGCATTTGATAATAAATATATTTTAGGTGAAATTCGTCTTTCTCTGGACTAGTTTACAAATCAGACACGAAAAGAGAAGTTGTGGGGGATGCCTGAGTGGCTCAGTAGGTTAAGCTTTGCCTTTAGCTCAGATCATGAACCCAGGATCCTGGGATCAAGCCCCACATCAGGCTCCTTGTTCAGAGGGGAGCCTGCTTCTGCCGCTGCCAGCTGTTCTGCCTGCTTGTGCTCTCTCTCTCTCTCTGACAAATAAATAAATAAATAAAATCTTTAAAAATAAATAAATAAATAAATAAATGAGAAGTAGTGGGACATTATAGGTGAAATAGGGATGCTTTCTGATACTTCCTCCATCTCTATTTGTCAACACGAATTAGATTCCAAGTCCAACTGTACTAATGTTGAATCATGTTCATCCATTCATCAAAAATTGCTTCAAGAGTCCTGTGTCATTTGATACGCAGAACTTTGTTGTGGAAAAAAGGAAGGATAAAAGGTTGACTGCTAATTTCTTCTTTCGACCAAAGCTAATGAAACCCTTGAACACGGGGGCAGATCATCCAGGTTCTGAAGTCTCCTGGACTGTGCTGTGGAGCTCCCATGGTCATGTGGGTTTCTGCTTGGAAGGAGGGAGAATGATGTTTCCATAGAGTCTTGTAAGAATCTATATCTGGTTTGCAATGTTTTCATTCTCCCAAGTGCTGAGCACCTGGAAGTATTTGCTAATATTTTCAAAGAAATGAGTAAGTGAATTTTAATATGCTAGTCAAAGATCCGATATTGTATCATTTTCTCATGCATTGACAATTTTGAGGGAAAAAATAGGAAATATGTTTGTTATTAAATGCAGGAACATCATCCTTTTTGGAAGATGAGATGAGCAGATAAAATGGGATTCCAAGAAAAAAGGTAAAAACGCCCTTTAGATCTTGGGGAAAGCAGTTCTTAAAGGAGGAACAAGGTCAACTCTTAAGCTGAGAATAAATGAGTAGTGTAGGTAGACCTCTTCAGACTAAGCCCATGACTCCTTTGGTTAATATTCTGATGTTTGCTTCAAGAAAGAGAGCAGAGACTTCAATTCACAGCCACTGTGACAACCCATTTATCCCAAATCATAGACCTACAGTGTTATCTAATTAGCTCTCTGGTAAGGGTCTAGAGGGGCACTCCGGGCTTGGGAGGGAGGGGGTGAACTGGCTTGTTGACAGTAATTGGTGGTAGAGACTATGAGAAATAGATCAGCTTTCAGTTCAGTGTGTGAAATGCTTTATGTTAGAGATTTGTTAATTTTAAAAAAATGATTTTTTACTATCAGAACTATTGTTTCTAGGCACTTGTTTTTGCATTATTGGACCACACATTATGACATAAACCAGTAGGGAAATGTTGTATAAACTCAATAATTTACACTATAAAACTTGCTTTAAGTTAATTTAATAGCTTCTCGGTTTTCCTCTGAGAACATGAGCCTGTATTTAGAATCCAGTGCTAAATTTGTTAGTGAGTACTTTAATCTGTGTTATATATTTAGTTTCTAATCAACTTTCTTGTAAATAGGACCATTTTCTCCACTTCTATTTCCTTTACTTAATTTGAAACTGCTTAGCAAAATTCCTAATAAGCTTTGTTTGGATTTTGTTGTCTTATTTTTTGACACTGAGATTCAAAGCTAAGGTTAGCCTTTGGTGCACGGTTCCAACTTCGTAACAATATTCACTCTGATCTGTAGACTGTAAACTGTCAATTCTGTATTCTTTACGATACAGAGATGCTGGGCTTCCTGTGGGGCATCCGCGGTGATCCAAAGATTCTGATTCCTCTCATTTACGGTGACCCTGTGGAGGCCATTTTGTTTTGTAAGATAAATTAACTTTCAATCTGGGTACTTAGTGACAATGGCTCCTAGCACTAGGGTATTCCTGAGGGGAAAAAGAAGGAGGCTTTTAAAAAATACTAAAGGGAATTTTGTCTTCCTGAGAAGTAAGCAAAGTAATAAATATTTCAACTGAAAGACAGTTACTCTGTATCTATGTTTATAAATATAAGATCTTATTAATAAATCTTTATGCACTAACATATACTCACTTATCTTCATTATCAATTCTATATTAAGATCATATAAGATAAATGCAATGTCGTCTGCTCCGATTCATACAGAATAAAGATTAAAATGACATTATAGTAACTTTTTGCATTTACTAGTTAACTCTGGAACAAATAAAATGTTTTTCCTCTTGGTGTAGTGCCCCTGGAGTTTAGAGTATTACTAAGGCTCTTATATATTATGATTATTTTCCAAGGTGGTTTTGGATATAGTTTAAGCTAAAACTACTTTTCTTCCTACTTATTAATTTGTTTATTTATACCTCCTCTAATTTTTATCATTTAATTATTTGGGATGTAAATGAAAAACTCCATATTTGGTCAGTTTTTAACTTACTTCCAGGACACTGAGCAAATTTTTAATCATGAAATTCCTCCAAAACATAATAATTCCCACTAATTTTTTATTTTTTTTATTTTTTATTTTTTTTAAAGATTTTATTTATTTATTTGACAGAGATAGAGACAGCCAGCGAGAGAGGGAACACAAGCAGGGGAAGTGGGAGAGGAAGAAGCAGGCTCACAGTGGAGGAGCCTGACGTGGGGCTCGATCCCGTAACGCCGGGATCACGCCCTGAGCCGAAGGCAGACGCTTAACCGCTGTGCCACCCAGGCGCCCCCCCACTAATTTTTTAATAAGACTTAAATATAATAACATGCATAAAAAGGAATGCACATCACAAAGTTGAAAATCACTGTTCTGCATTGGATATATTTTTACAGTTAGATGGATTATGGAATTATTGGAACAGAAATATCTCCCTTTGCATCCGCGGATTTCTGCTACTGGCTGATAATCGCTGCTAGTGCGGTGTTAATGTTCTTACTAATATCCCTTCATGTCACTGCTCTTTCTAAGACATCTTGTGTCTTTTTAAAGCTAGAATTCTCCTTCAAGCACATTCAGCCATTTGATGAAATTGCTCAAAATTACAAGTTTAATAAACTCAGATATATAATCATTTTTTTTGGTATGGGAAACTATAAAAATCACTATTCTTACACTTGTTCATTTCCAGTGAAGTTTAATTCAGAGAACTGATCAAAGTATTAGCAGAACAGAAAATATCTGAAGTAATAGTTGGGGAGATGAACTAGAAGCAGTATTGTGAGCTAGTTTACTAATATGTTGTCTCTATTTTTCCATCCATGGACCCACCCATCCAAACTAAGAGTTCCTGAAATGTTATGAAGGCAGAATCCATTTTTCAATTGTTATTAAGTGACAAGCACTACTTACAATGACTCAATATGTCAAATTTTACAAACCTTTCTCTTGGATAAGTATGACATGGCAGATCTCTAGTTTCCTAGTAACATTCAATACACATTTTAGTAAAAGTAACTAAAAATAGCTAACAATTATTTTTACCTCAGACGCTGTTGTTATGGTTTCCATTTCGCCCTCACAAGCCAACAAAGTAATTATTGCTATTCACATTTTGTAGATGAGGAAACGAAAGCATAAAAAACTTCAATAAATTTCTCAAGGTCACACAGCTGTTGATGTATCACTTAATCCACAGGAAAATTTAGACAACTCAATTGTCATTAACTGTTTCTAAATGAATTGAGAGTTCCTCAAGATTTTCTGTAACAGACTGTAGCAGAGGTAAACAGACCAAATTGCTTTAAGTTTCCTGAGATTTTATAAAATAAATGCCCCCCAAATTAAGCCTGTATCAGATTACAATGACAAAATTGTGTTCAGAAATATAATTTCTGGGGCGCCTGGGTGGCACAGCGGTTGGGCGTCTGCCTTCGGCTCAGGGCGTGATCCCAGCGATATGGGATCGAGCCCCACATCAGGCTCTTCTGCTATGAGCCTGCTTCTTCCTCTCCCACTCCCCCTGCTTGTGTTCCCTCCCTAGCTGGCTGTCTCTATCTCTGTCGAATAAATAAATAAAATCTTTAAAAAAAAAAAAAAAGAAATATAATTTCTTACGAGAAAGCAAGTGCTTGGGTGAAATGTATTTTATATTCTAGCGTACCAATGAAAAACTATAGTTTCAAAATACCAGATAATTTAGTTTATCACGTCCCCCCTCTTTCAGGAAAATTGGTCAATAGATCTGAGGAGGGGAAATTCCCCAACCAGAAAAAAATTATCCTTATTAAGGTCTCCTTTCAATTGCTCTATTTGACATCTTAGAAGATAACATTTATAATGAAGGAATTAGAGTATTATAAAATTTTTGAGCAGATAATTTTCTAAAGCTGAAAGATAACAAGGAAATTATTATAATCTGGATTGTCATCATTATCAAAAACATCAGTGGAATAGTTCTGGGTAATTTCAAAGAAAATGAAAGAGGATGATGATTGCCTTGCAGAAATCTGCATACTAAAAATTCATATTCTCATTATTGAATACATATGTTGGGAGATGTACGAAAGACATCTCTGTGCTATCAAGCTTAAGCAGGTAGGAAACAGCTACCCCACGTTCTAGGGTTAAATCTTGAGCTGTAAATACACCAATGCATTTCCCCCAAATGTTTATAAGTAGCATCTTTGCTGTCTGATGGTTACTGAGGCAATGCGGGGGTTTCTCAGCTTTCATCTCAATGACAGCTGCTAATTGCGTCCAAGTTCCCTTCCTGAGACAACTCTTATTTCTCATTTATTCTTCAGTATATTTTGGGTATTTGTCAATTTTCCCACAAACAGAATCCCTTTTATGTTTTGTTGTTTTTGTTTTTTTTCCTACAGAAATGTGAGGATATTGTAACTCTTCTCCATCTTGCTTTTTCACTCTTAATATGTCATGGATCATTCCACATCAGAACACCTAAAGCTAGCCAATTCCTTCTGAAAGCTGAGTATGAATGTATAGACGTAACACGATTTATATCTCTAGTACAAAATTGACAGTCTTTAGTTGTTTTCAATTTTCTATTGTTTTACATCATTGCTATGGATGACCTTGGGTACAATTACTTAATTGTAGGACAAATACCTATAAGAAACAGAATTGTTAGGTCAAAGATTGTGTGCATTTTAAACATGTGCACCATATGTAGCTAAACTATGTATTCAAATATATATGTAAATAGCCCTTTGTAGATGTGCCCTTTTCACAAGCAACAGTAATATATAAGAAAGTCCCACTAACACAAGATATTGTGATTTTGTTTTAATTGTTGCCAATCTTTGCCAAATTTAATTTACATTCATCTTACTGTGAATGAGGTAGACTGCCTTTCCACATAACCACAGCATATCTGTTTATTTTCTGAAAATTGTCTATTCCTATCCTTTGTTAATTTTTCTTTTGCATTTCAATTTAATTCTAATGGATCTGTAGAAGCTCCTTATGTACAAGAAAATTTCCCTTTGTATGTAATATGAATTGCAAATATCAACCTCACTGTCAAAAATTGAATTATTAGTCCTAACTTTTCACTTCTCTTTGATAGTATTATACATTAAAATCCTGGCCCTTGCTGCATTATGAGACAGTGTAGTTCTCCACCCCTTGACTTTGTTCTTGTCAATGTGACTAGTTTTGGCCAAGGATGAGTTCATAGATGTGACAGGAGTGGAGAATTTAAATTTACTTACAAGACTGGTCTTATTCTGGCATTTTGTGATCCACAACTAAAGAAGGTTCCCTCCAGTTATCATTGTCCTTTTAGCCTGGTCACCACAGTGAAAACATGCAAAGACCTGAGTCCAAGCACAAGGAGCATCTGAGCCCAGCTAGTGGTGCGGGATGAGACAGAGTGCCCCAGCAACCCAATCAAAATTTGCTTATCCTGATGGAACCTGGGGCTGCACGCGCATAAACAAAAATTCTTACTGCAGTGAGACTCTGAGATTTGGGGTGGTTTCTTATATAGCAACAAATGACACAAATATTAAGTGGTCAATTGCCTCTAATTGTCATTTTTTAAGGTTATTTATTTATTTATTTATTTGAGAGAGAGAGAGGAGAAAAAGAGTGCACAAGTTGTCAGGGAGGGGCAGAACAGGAGGGAGAGGAAGACTCCCCATTGATCAGTGAGCTCAACTCAGGACTTGATTCCAGGACCCTGAGATCATGACCTGAGTTGAAGTCAGGTGCTGAACCAACTGAGCCACCCAGTGACCCTGACATGATTTTTTAAAATTCCTTTCTTTATTTTTATAGCTTGAATTTATTAATAATTTTCCTGTATGCTTCTAAGATTTACATGCTGTTGAAAAAAGGCCTAGCTACTGAAAACATGAATTCAAATGAGATATTCTATGTTTATTTCATTGCCTTTTAATGTTATTTTTCTTTCACTTAATTATACACTGACTTGAAATGTTTCCATTAAATACACTGAATTTCACAATGTATTATGGTTGGTTTATTTCTGAAATTTCTTGACATTCTCTCTCTATATATATCCATTTAAGTGAATATATAACATCCTTAATGGCCATATATGAAAAACCAACAGCTAACATACTTAATGGTGAAAAACTGAGAGCTTTTCCTCAAAGTTTAGAAACAAAATAAAGATATTCACTATCACCCCTTTTATTCGACAAAATACTGGAAGTCCTACCCATAGCAGTGATACAGAAAAAGATATAGAAAGCATTCAGATTGATATGGTAGAAGTAAAACTTTCACTATTTGCAGATGACATGATGCTATATATAGAAAACCTAGACTCCACAAAAAAATTACTAGAACTGATAAATAAATTCGGTAGTCACGGGATACAAAATCAACATACACAAATTTATCGCATTTCTATGCACTAATAGTGAAGTAGCAGAAAAAGAAATTTAGAAAACAATCCTATTTACAATTGCACCAAAAATAATAAAATGCATTAAAAATAAACTTAACCAAGAGGGTGAAAGACTTATACTCTGAAAACTATAAAATTTTGAAAGAAATTGAAGATGATGCAAACAAATGGAAGGATAGTTCATGCTCATGGATTGGAAGAATGAATATTGTTAAAATTCTCATACTACCCAAAGCAATCTATAGATTTAATATAATCCGTATCAAAATGTCAATAGCATTTTTCACAAAACTAGAACAAATAATCCTAAAATTTGTACAGAATCACAAAAGACCCCGAATAGCCAAAACAACCTTGAAAAAGAACAAAACTGGAGCTATCACAATCCCAGATTTCAAGATGTAATACGAATCTGTAGTACTCAAAACAGTATGGTACTGGCACAAAAATAGACACAAAGATCAATGGAACAGAATAAAGAGCCCAGAAGAAACCCATGGTTATATGATCAATTAATCTTCATCAAAGGAGGCAAGAATATGCAACAGGGGAAAAAAAAGCACAGTTTTTTCTAAATGGTGTTTGGAAAACTGGACAGCTACTTGCAAATGAAACTGGACCACGTTCTTACACTATACACAAAAATAAACTCAAAATGCATTAAAGACCTAAGCATGAGACTTGAAAACATAGGCAATGATCTCTTTGGCATCAGCCTTAGAAACATTTTCTTAGATATATCTCCTTTGGCAAGGGAAACAAAGCAAAATTAAACTATTGGGACTACACCAAAATATAAAGTTTTTGCACACTAAGGGAACTCATCAACAAAACAAAAAGACAAACTACTGAGTAAGAGAATATATTTCCAATGATATGTCCATTATGCCCAAAATATATGAAGAACTCATATAATTCAACGCCCTCCCCAAAAAAAGAGAAAAGAAAGGAGAAAGATAAAGATAAGGAAAAAGAAAACAATGAATAAACAATCCAATAAAAAAATCCAATTAAAAAAAATCTTAGGCAGAAGATATGAACAGACATTTCTCCAAGGAAAACATACAGATAGTCAACAGACACATGAAGCGATGTTCAACATCACTCATCATCAGGGAAACGCAAATCAAAACCATGAGACACCACCTCATGCCTGTCAGAATGACTAAAATAAAAAACACAAGAAACAACAAGCGTTGGCAAGGATATGGAGACAAGGAAACCCTTGTGCACTGTTGGTGAGAATGCAAAGTGGTGCAGCCATTGTGGAAAACACTATGGAGGTTCCTCAAAAAAATTAAAAATATTATTACCATAGGATCCAGTAATTCCACTACTAGGTAGTCCCCCCCCCCCACAAAATGAAAACACTAAATCAAGAAGATATATGTGCTCCTATGTTTGTTGCTGTATTATTTACAATAGGAAAGATATGGAAACAACCTAAGTGTTCATCCATAGATATGGCTAAAGAAGATGTGAGATATATATGTGTATATATATATATATATAATGAAATATTCAGGCATAAGAAAGAATGAAATCTTGGTATTTGCAAGGATGGATGGATCTGGAGGGTATAACGCTAAGTGAAATAAGTCAGTTAGAGAAAGACAAATACCTTGTGATTTCACTCTATGTAGAATTTAAGAGAAAACAAAACAAAACAAAATGAAGAAAAAAAGAGAAAACAGAGAAACAGATTCAAATATGGAGAACAAACTGGTGGTTACTAGAGGGGAGCTGGGTGAGGGAAATAGGCAATCAAGGTGAAAGGGATTAAGAATACACTTCTTGGGGCGCCTGGGTGGCACAGTGGTTAAGCGTCTGCCTTCGGCTCAGGGCGTGATCCCGGCGTTACGGGATCGAGCCCCACGTCAGGCTCCTCCACTATGAGCCTGCTTCTTCCTCTCCCACTCACCCTGCTTGTGTTCCCTCTCTCGCTGGCTGTCTCTGTCTCTGTCGAATAAATAAATAAAATATTAAAAAAAAAAAAAAAAAAAAAGAATACACTTCTTGTGATGAGCACTGAGTAATGTACAGAATTGTTGAATGCCCATATTGTACACCTGAAACTAATATAACACTATGTTTACTATACAGGAATTAAAAAATAAATAAAAAGTAAAATAAATAAATATCACTAACACTCTCTACTCGTCACTTCGATATTAATTAAATCCATTTTCTTCTCCTTTTCTTCATCTTGAAAAGTATCCTTACATATTTTCTCCTAGGACTCCAAAATCATATTAGTATTTTCAGAATGATTTCAAATGACAGTTTCATTGAAATTACATAAAACATAGAGCTTGACTTAGAGGAAAGCAGTAATTTTTAAGATCTACTGAGTCTTCATTTTCAAGTATATACATTTTAACTATGACTCTTTTGTGTCCCTCAGGAGTGGTGTTTTTTTAGTTTCTAGACATGATGCCTATTATTTAATTATATCGACTTCATCTTCTATCTTCCTGTTGTTTGTCTACATAGAAGATACATAAATTTTTATCCATCCAATTAAATGAATTGTATTTTATTCTGAGTTTCATTTTTGTCTTTTCTTGTTTATCGTAGTTTTCTAGGCAAAACATAATGTCTTAAAATAATCATAAATTTTTAAAAAAGATTTTATTTACTTATTTGAGAAAGAGAGAGTAAGAGAGAGAGAGCACAACCAGGGTAAAGGGCAGAGAGAGAGGGAGAAGCAGATTCCCGGCTGAGTAGGGAGTCTGATGTGGGGCTAGATTCCAGGACCCTGAGATCATGACCTGAGCTGAA
Organism: Ursus arctos; assembly: GCF_023065955.2. Lineage (NCBI taxonomy): Eukaryota > Metazoa > Chordata > Mammalia > Carnivora > Ursidae > Ursus > Ursus arctos. The sequence goes on from NW_026622764.1 coordinate 7,340,403, forward strand.
GGCAGACGCTTAACCAACACAACTACCCAGGCACCCTCATAAGTTATTTTTTTAACAGACTTTTAAAAAAGTTTCCTGGGGAAATAATTGTAGATTCACACAAGCTGTAAAAAATAATACAGAGATCTGTTGAAGGGATTAAGAAGTTGTGGTCCATATATACAATGGACTATTACTCAGCTATCAGAAAGAATGAGTTCTCAACATTTGCCGCAACATGGATGGCACTGGAGGAGATAATGCTAAGTGAAATAAGTCAAGCAAAGAAAGACAATTATCATATGATTTCTGTCATCTATGGAACATATGAACTAGGAAGATCGGTAGGGGAAGAAAGGGATAAAGAAGAGGGGGTAATCAGAAGGGGGAATGAAGCATGAGAGACTATGGATTCTGAGAAACAAACTGAGGGCTTCAGGGGGGAGGGGGTGGGGGAATGAGATAGGCTGGTGATGGGCAGTAAGGACGACACATATTGCATGGTGCACTGGGTGTAATACGCAACTAATGAATCATTGAACTTTACATAAAAAAACAGGGATCTACTGTATGGTGACTAACATAATATAATAAAAAACATTAAAAAAAATAATGCAGAGAGATCCTGTGTACCCTTCACCCAGTTTCTCCACATGGCGACATCTTTCAAAAACACAACACAATATCACAACCAGGATATGGACATTGATAGAGTCTACACAAGATTTCCATCACACCAGGATCCCCCAGGTCCCCTTTTATAGACACGCCCTCTTGTCTCTTACCTCTTCTCTCTCCTTAACCCCACTCAGACACTAATCTTTTCTCCATTTTTATATTTTTGTCATTTGGGGAGTATTATGTAAATAGAATCAAAGAGTAAAAAGCCTTTTGCAATTGGCTTTTTCACTCAGCATAATGCTCTGGAGAACCATCCAAGTTGGTGTGTGTACCGACAAATATTCCTTATAATGTTGAGTAGGATTACATTGTTTGGAAATACCAGTTTGTTTAATCATTCACCCATTTCAGGACATCTGGATTGATTTTGGTTTATGATTATTACAGGTAAAATTTCAATGAACATTTGGGTACAGGTCTTTATCTTCGTTTCTCTGGGGTAAATGCCTAGAAGCGTAATTGCAAAGTTGTATATTCAGCATTTAAATAGCAGACATACTATTTTCCAGAGTCGCTGTGTCATTTTCCATTTTTGCTAGTTATGTATGAGCAATTCAGTTCTTCTCCATCCACATCAGCATTTGGTAAGGTCACATTTCTTTTTTTTTTTAGCCATTCAAATAGGTGTGTGGTGATATCTCCTTGAAGTTCTAATTCACATTTCCCTAACAGCAAATGTTAAACATCTCTCCTCACGTGCTCATTTGCAATCTATGTATCTTCCTCAGTGAAATATCTCTTCATGACTCTTGCCTCGTTCTAATTGGATTGTTTGCCTTTTTACTGTTGCGTTTTAAGAGTTCTTTTTTTGTATTCTACATGCTTATTCTTTGCTAGGTAGGTGGTTTGCAAATATTTCTCCCACTCTATAGTTTGTGTTTTCATCCTGCCAAGTTTAAGAAGTCTTTACCTAGCTCCACATCACAGAGAGTTTCTCTTATTTTATAAAACAAGTTTTAGTTTTGAATTTAATTCCATATTCCAGTTTGAGTTAATTTCTGTGTAAGGTGTAAGGCTTAGGTCAGGGTCCACTTTTTTTTTTTTTTTTTTTTTTTTTGCCTACAGATGTCCAATTGCTCTAGCACCATATGTTGGAAAGGTTATTTTATCTCCATGGAATTGGTTTTAACTTTGTAAAAAAATCAGATGGGAAGAAGAGTGTAAGTCTCTTCGTCCTTTTGCTATTTGGGTTCTGGATCTACCTGTCTATCTATCCCTTAGGCAGTACCACACTACCTTAATCCTGCAGCTGTATAGTAAACTTTACCATTAACTAGTCTGCTGTCCTACCCCCTGGTCAGGTTATTGGGGCACCTTATGACAGCCTTGCAAAGGTGGAACTCCAGGCTCCTCACTCAACTTTTGCTGCTGTGTTTGGAGAGGAAACCACAATATTATCTGTGGCGTTTGGCTGGGGGAAGAGTAGTTATTGGCTAAACTTATCTGTCTTGTTAAACTTCTCTCTGGTCCTTGGGATAAAGGAGCAAGCTTTGGTTGGGGCTTTTTCTGTCTGCACACATTGTGTTTCTAGGTCGACGTCTCTTTCAGCTCCAAGCCTGAGAAATGACAGGCAAAAAGAAAATCCAAAGAACTCACCACCACGTATTTCCTTGGGTGTCAACATGTCTAGTTGGTCTACCTCCTTCTCTCCACCTTTCAGAGTCTCTCTATGTTTATTTTATGTGTAATGTCCAGGGTTTTTTGTTGTACTTTGCAGAAGGAATTACAAAAAGTAACTTTACTCCACTTTCCTAAAAGCTAAAGTCTCCATTAAGATTTTTATCTTTCATTTCTATTCTTATCTAACTGGATTAAACTGTATATCAGAACAATGTTTAATAATAATAATAATAAGAAGAAAGTACTCTTGTTATAATTCTTACTTTACAGATAATACTTCCTCTAAGGTTTCATACACTTTCAGAACATTAAGAGAATGTTAATATAGGAACTTTTACTTTATCCATTAAAGAGATAGGAATTCATTTTATCTGTTATGAAAGTAATTATCTATTCTCATTTAATTAAGAATTTTTATAAAAAATGGATTATGCATTTTAAGCTGCCTATTGCATATACAATGAGAAGATTGTGAGGTTTTTTTTTACTTTCATTTATTAATATAATGAATAAAATATTCTAACACCAAAACATCTTGACATTATACCTTAAATACTACTGGGTCATGAGGTATCAATGCCATGTTGAAGCTGGGATTCTGTTTCCTATTTTATTTGATATATTTTAAATTGATATTCAAAAGAATGATTCAACTGTGATTTTTTTTGTGCTATGTTTTTGAGTTTTTTTTTAATTAGAAAAAAAGGGAAGATTTAATTTGAACAGGATTATTGGTTCTTTCTAAATAAGGAAATAATCTCTTAGTATTAAGAAAAAGATGATTGTATTTTTTACATAAAGCAGTATCCAAATCTATGGAATACAATCATATTAAGTCTCTAGAAAGTGCTAGAAATTGTTTCATCAGATTTCATAACCTTCTGAGGGTAGAGTCCCAGTCACTTATCTAGAACTAGTCCAGTACACGCCAGGATAAATTCATTCATTAATATATGCATCAATTTGTTCACACATGATCCGGTCACTTACCACAATGACTTATTTTTCAAATTAAGAAATTATGTTTCAAATAGATGAAGAATCTCAGTCCAGAGCATAGTATTTCTAGGAACTCTCATTACTCGCTGCTTGATTCTGTGGCTCATTATTCCAACGACCAGAGCAGAGCAGCCCAAGACTACACACTTCTTCTGGGGGCACAGGATATCTTCTTCTTTTATATCAGATAGCTGCTAACACAGGCTCTCCAGAGGAACAGCCAACCAGTACACAGGCTGCTTCTTCCTTTGCCATACTGCTGCCCTATGGCTACAGTGTGAGTCGCAAAGAATTTTCTCATTGGTTTTCCTACTTTAATGCACAGAAACATGGGTGGAGTCTTGTTTTTCTCTTCTTTTGAAGAACGGTATCTTCAATGGCACATAACTGAATTTCAAACTTATTATCCATTTATGTCCCTTGGTGTTTTTTGTCCAGAGCAGATTCTGAAGAATTGTCTGGAGACTCTTTATTCCTATATGCTTCTATAGAAGAGGCCAGTTGCAGTGGGAGGGAGCCTCACCCAGGTGTTATCTGGCTCTTTATTGTCTTCAGTTGAGGGATCACCTACCTGGGGAAGAGAATTACTAAGGGTGATGTGTATTCCCACCGGCTCAATACTTTTGCCACCATTTAATTCTGCCTCCTGTAACTTTTCAGATAACTGTGACCCTACTTTGTTCTTATTAAGGCAATATTCAATGTGTTTAACTTTATCTAGATCTCCATATACGTTCCATGTGTTTTCTATGTGGCTTTCTGGACCAGACTGCTTGTCCATGTCTAGCATTATATCTTGCTTCTTACAGGTCTCTAAATCTCAGGCTCCCTTCAGTTCAGCCCTGAAAATTTCAGGGCTAACTGCACCTGCATTTCTGTAGCAGAACTATTGTTCATGACTTAGCTTTCTTTAGCTCTTCTGGGTCAAGAGAATAGCAATCTTTTGAAGGGTCCCTTTTGCCTGTTTCACTATCAGTTTGAGAAGAAACTTCTTCCAAGTCAACGAAGTCAACATCTTCCCCTAAAAGTAAATTTTCTTTGGCTATAGATTCAAATGAAGCATGAGTATTAGAAGTTTCCTTGCTGACCTTAGTCACTGTGATAGATCCATTGGTTTGTTCCAGAGAAGATTCCAGTGTCTTTAACTTTTCTGACCAGAGCTGTCTGAGGGCTTTGTATGTGTGTATTTTGTTGACTTCTCCAAAGTTCTTGTTGTTTTGGAATCTAAAGAGATGATTCTCTCTCCATTCTGCTACTGTTTTTCCCTGTTAAGAGATTTAAACTTACTGGATCATGGGAGAGATTGTTTCTATTGCCCTCTACAATGACATTCCCACATGAAGATCCAAAATTGTCTTGCCATTGCCTGGATGATGGGAAGATCTGGCTTCAGAAAAAGATATCAACCCATTCAGTAAGTGTTTGACCTATTTTTGATGTTAATGTAATCTTAACTTCATTTGTAAAGACTGAAATTCCTTTTTCAATTTTCTCTCTGTTCCCATGCTCCATGACAGAAAAAGTAGTATTTTAAAGTTTCTTTATGTAAATATTGCACATTTCTTGTTACATTTATTCTTAGATATTTCATTCGCTATAGTAAATGAATTCCATTTTATTGTCTTTCTTAAATAATTGATAGAACATGCTGTGAAATTATCTAGGCCTGATACTTACGTGGGTATAGTTCTTGACCATTTTTTCTATTTTTCCCAGGGGTCAGTCTGATTAATTTACCTTTTCCTAGACTATGACCTTTCTTTTCTTTTCCAAGATTTTTTATTTACTTATCCGACAGAGAGAGAGACAGTGAGAGAAGGAACACAAGCAGGGGGAGTGGGAAAGGGAGAAGTAGACTCCCTGCTGAGCAGGGAGCCCCACGTGACATGGGGATCGATCACAGGACCCTGGGATCAGGCCCTGAGCCAAAGGCAGGCACCTAACGACTGAGCCACCCAGGTGCCCATAGACTATGACCTTCCAAGGTAGCTTGAGACAGGCTAAGTTCCACATTTCAGTTAGAGGGAACTCAGACATCTTCATTGTGTTAAAGGAAAAACTATAGATTAATCTTGTTGCTACCGTTTATTGTTATTTTTATTAGTATTCTAATTCTATCACTCCTATTAACTCCAGACTCTGACCTACAGAGAGAATGAAGATGCCCTGGGAGCCATTCTAGCAGGACTCCATCTCTGAAAGGTTCTTTGGGGACTCTTTCCCAAAATATATAAACATATATATGAAAATATATATTCAAATATATATAAATAAAAGCTCTGGGCACATAAATATATAAAACATAATATATATAAATATATAAATTTATTATTTATTATATCTGTGTTGTATATTTGTAAATTTAATACATAAAACATATAGACTTATTATATATTTATATATAATATATTATTTATTATATATTAATATATAACTTATAGGCAATATATATTTAATATACACAAATATATAGGAATATGTATTTATATATGCACAGTTAATATATAAATAAACATAAATAGATTTATTTACATATATACATATATATAAATTTCCTAGCTATCTCATTGCGCCATAGACCTTTGACAATAAAAGCACTGTACTGTTGTTCCACTGCCTACTTCCCATAAATATGTTGAAGCAAGTCACTCTGCCACTGCTAGCATATTTTTGGTGAAGATACATACTTAAACTATGTTCATTTAATTTTGAACACAATAGGGCAATTTTCAAATATAACTGCACAATGCTTAAGTTATATAATTTTGGTTTCCTTAAATAGAGATAGGTATAAGAAAGGAAATGATGGGAAAGATTCAGAAACTTTAGAAAGAAAACAGCAGAAAGCCAGAAGGACACTGACTGGCTGTTGGAAATTAGGAAGAAGAAATGATTTCAAGTGACACTGAGATTTTGCAAATGGGTTGATGGGCGATGGGCGGATGAAGCACTCTGCATGAGCTCGTGAGCCTCAGGATGGGAGACCCCCTGGGGTAGTTAGAAGGAGGTGCAGCAGCCAGCCCTGGCCCTGTGGCTCACGGGCATCTCATAAATGCTTTCTGAATGACTGTTAGATGAACTCCATACCAGACACACTGAATTTGATGTGGATGTTTTCAGTGGTCCTGTAACCTTAAACCTGTGGGGCACTTGCAGGTTACAAAGCACTTTCATATGCTGGCCCATTAATCCCCACAATAAACCATGGAGTAAAATATCATTAAAGCCCTCTTACAGCTGAGGAAATGAGGCTTAGAAAGATTAAGTTCTTTACTTAAGTTCTATGTTTAGTATAAGCCAGAGATGAGGTTTAAGCTGGAGTGTTTTGGAAGCCAGAACCTGGGCTCTTTCTCTTCACGCAGAAATGTTCCAAGTAGAAGTTGTTTTGGCTGCCAGTAGCCGGCTATCTCAGACACATCTGAGGAAATCATAATGTCTGGAAAAACACAAATAATTGTAGAGCGAGTTAAAAATGAGAGCACATCAGCCATAGGCAAGAGACTCACAAAGGTTGGGATGCTGTTTCCTCCCTGCACTGTGACCAACACAGAGGGAAACTCAGTGCTGCACTTAGTGAGTGAAGGATTCCCCAGAGGCTGGAGTGTCCTGGAAGGATACAGATTTGTTTGGGGGGAAAAATCAAACTCCAGAATTACGGTAAAAGAAGGACCAGTATTTGGCAACAAATTTCATGGAAGAGTTAAGGATATTGGGAAGCAAAAAGGATTCCACAGGATTCTGCTTGAGGAAAAGGCCCTACATATCAACTATAATAAACTAAAATATCTGAAAAAACTAAAATAATTAAACAACTAATACTCTTTTTTGAATTTTATGATACACATTTTTATAATAGTGTATGAGATATGGGTAGTGTTGGTCAAGTACGTGACTCACGGCTGAGTGGGTTTTGCTGGCGGAATTTACTGCTTTCAAGAAATTTTAAAATTTCTCAACTTTGGTTTCATTGCTTTGGTTTTGGTTTGAGGTCATCTTTTATAAATCTATTGGACAGTCTTTACACACATTCCGTAACAGTCACTTTTTCTTGGTTCCTTTTTAGTTCTTTATTTCTTTTTTATTTTAAGTTTTTCTCCCTTTGCTTATTCTGTCTAAAGAAATTATCTGTGTGCCTAGGTTAATATTGTTATTCATTTATTTTGCATGTTTTTCTACATGCCATCACCTCATTTCTAAATTTTTCTATTTTATAATTATGCTATTGTTTTATGTCTTCTACCATTTTCTTAATTTATTTTTGCGTGCTTGGAAACATGTAACTTGTTTCCATTTGTTCTTTACCATGACTTTTCGGAGTGCTTCTATTTTCCATAAGGTCAATATTCTATTTTAATATATCTTTAAAAAAATAAGAGTATGGGATTTAATTGTGATAATTTGTGTTGCACTATTTTTTCTTTCTCTACATTAAATTAGTTTTGTGGCATTTGAGGAAGTAGGGGCGGATTCGAAGACTTTTTCTAGGCCCATGGCTCTAATGCGCTCCGTGTAATTTCCATCAATTCTTTAAGGTATGGTCCCTTACCATTTGAAATCTCCTAGTAGTTTTCTTTCTTCAGTTTAAACATACCTAACTCTTGCTTTTGTCCCTATCGTCCCTCTTCGGATAAATTTAGGTTCTCTTTCGAATGGTCTCTCTTCAATGTCAGCCTGTTGTAGAAGGGATTTTGCAGATTTCATAGACATCAGATTGCTCCTGTCACATCGTCTTAAGTCATGGATTCATGCTAATTATCCACAATTCAGCCTATGCAAAAAAATATGTAGAGTTTCAGTAGATTTTTCTCAAATTGTCCTGCCCATGTTCCAGTGCATTCCTGGTGGCAATTTTGGGGTTCTCTACTTCTCACATCCATCGTGTAACACGTTGCCCGCTGTCTTTCCTCCTGAAGACATACTGATACCATCCAAGTCTTGAGCTGCCAGGGGTTTGTGCCCCCTGCTCTTATTTCCTGATTTCTTTCTTTCTTTTTTTTTTTTAAAGATTTTATTTATTTATTTATTTGAGAGAGAGAGCATGCTCCTGCACTAGTGGAGGGAGGGGCAGAGAGAGAGGGAGAAGCAGGCTCCCCGCTGAGCAGGGAGCCCGATGCAGGGCTTGATCCAGGACCCCGAGATCAGGACCTGAGCTGAAGGCAGACGCTTAACCGACTGAGCCATCGAGATGCCCAATTTCCTGATTTCTTGTGATGGGTGTCATCATGGCGGTTTGGTATTTGCTATTTTTGAGGAGCAATTCCAACATTACTCTGCTATAGCCACCGTTTTCATATCCCTTCACCTGACCCCAAGGTGAAAGCATAAATCTCAGTCTTCAGGCTTCAACTGGCATAAGTCCTTCTTGGATTATGGACCCCAGGGCTTCAAAAATACATACTTCTTATTTTAATGGAATAGAATAAGCATTCATATTTGTAAGTGCTTATTTTCTGAAACTTAAAATCTTCATATCCTTCTATAAAGCTTTGTACACACATTCAAACATGCACTGTTCATAACTGAAAACTGATTTTGACTTTCACAAAACATTCTAAATGACACGGAATATTCTTTATCACCAAATCATCTCAAATATTCTCTTTTCCACCTTATAAGTTTTATCAGATTGACTTGTTCTTCCTCATCATGAAATTAAACCACAGAGCTGTTTCACTGGTTTGATTTTTCTGTAGAATGGTGCCCATTTTTTTCTTTAAGAATGAAAATTCCAAATCATCCTCCTATCCCAGTCAGAAAGAGAAAAAAGAAAATGTCTTAACAAACTGAAAACAAACATTTGTAATGATTAGATAGGAATATTTTTGCAATTTCAAACAACTAAACTATTTTTTTCCTCAAACGCTCAAGTTTATGTATTGATTTTATTAAGAAAGTTAGTAGATGTCAAATATTTGGAAACCATTTCTACGTTCCTTGACTGGTGATAAACTATGAAGTAAACAATTAATCGTCTTTGAGTGGCAGTAAATACTATGCTAAATACTCTGTCAGGGAAATCTTTACATGCTGGAAGCAACTTTTCAATACCAATGTAAAAATAATCCCATATTTTCTACAGAGTTATACTAGGAATCTACTGAAGCCAAACCATTAGTGAGATTCATTACCTTGCTGGGGTCTTTATCTAAGCCTTTTCAAGGGTACTCCATGGCAAGCAACCATACAGCTCAGGGTTTCGAAAACAAGTTAGCAAGGGTTTGCAGCATCTCCACAGAATTCCTAACTATCCTTTTTTAACTTAATTTGATATTTAATTTAGTCAAATAGAATATATGATTAAAATTTGAAAAACAGCTCCATATATCTAGCTAAGTGTTTGTTTGGTTTAACTAATTAACAGAATCTATTATAAAATGTTTATAATTTTATGAAAAGTAATTTTGGTTTTACTACAGTAATTTGTACACTCCATAATTTCCAGCACGGTGTGGCAAGTTACAAACTCTTTCACGGCTTCTCTTTACTAATATCTTCTTACCAGAATTTATGCTAAGTCATTCACGTAATATTCAACACAAGAGTTCTAGCAATAAATTTAACATGCTTTTTAGCTAAATATTTTCACAGAGTTGTTTAAAACATTTTTCTGAGTAAAACTCCATTATACACACACACACACACGCACATACACACACATAGACATCTTTATCCAGTCATCTATGGACACTCAGGTTGTTTCCATATCTTGACTATTGTAAATAATGTTGCAATAAACCTAAGGGTTCATACATCTTTTTGAATTAGTGCTTTTATTTTCTTTGGGTAAATAGCTAGCAGTAAATTACTGGATCATATGATATTTCTATTTTTAATTTTTTGAGAAACGTCCATGCTGTTTTCTATAGTGGCTGCACCAGAGGCAAAAGTAGGTAAAGGGGATTAAGAGGTATAAACTTCTAGTTATAAAATAAATAAGTCATGGGGGATGGAAAGTACTGCACAGGGAATAAAGCCAGTAATATTGTAACAACTTTGTATGGTGGCATTAACTATACATATGGTGGTGAGCAATGTGTAATGCACAGAATTGTCAAATCACTATGTTGTAAACCAGAAACTAATATAAAATTGTATGTCATCTATACTTCAATAAAAAGGTAAACAAATAAACATTTTTCCTGGAGCTGAATAATATAGCTTACATTTTCAAACATGACTCCTATGTTATTAAAAGAAAAGGGCTCATATAATTGTTACCAAATATTTTTCACTTGAATAATTACATATTTTCCCCTGAGACAGTAATTATTCTACGCTTAAGGGATTTGAAGTATAGTAAAGACCAGTTACTCTATACTTATTCATCTTGATCTGTATTCCTCAATCAGGGATTAAAAACTTTTTAAACAATTAATTCTTCCCAAACTACTTAGATCTACAGACACAAACTGAAAACATAAGTCAGTTAAATTGTTCATCTTCAGAAATTTCCATGCAAGTAGAAATCTTAAATATCTATTACCGTTCAAGATGTAGAATGACTGAAAACCCATTTTCTTCTTTCAACAATCTTGGGTAAGTTTCAAAAGAAAGGAAGTAAAGGGGTTACAATTTATTGGAAGTCTAATATTTGCCAGCCACTATGCCGATACTCTTACTTAGTTTTATTGACTTCTATTCAATTTACTCACTTTTATTTAAACTTTAAAATATAGTGAAAAATATATTTTATTATCTTATACATAAAATAGATTTTAGTGTCTTAATAATATTTTAATGTCTCAAAAATAAAATAGGCTTTGTTGTCTTATTGGACACGTGAAGAAACAATGAGATCAAAACCACAACTCCATCATCAGTAGGTGTGATATTTGTAGATAAGCCTCATTGGCCCAAATGGTGAGTTTGCTCATTTTCCTCCTCGTATGGTGTAAGGCAGGCTCACTGGGGATAGAGAAGCCATTCATGTGGATAATTGCTCCCTGAAAATAATAATTTATTTTTTTATCTGAAATAAAATTTCAAAGGTAGAATTGAAATAGCATTATAATATTTACTTGCATAAGGATACATGTTTGATACCATTTATCTCATCTTAAAACAGGAGTTAAAACCAAATAAGTGGAGATAATGTAAAAATCAACTGTGAGAGGAATTATACTTGCCTGGAAGGTAATGATCATATGAAAATACAAAACTGTCATATGATTTTACTAAAAGCTCCTTTACTCTTTCTTGAAACTGAAACAGGAATTCTCACGATTTTCATGGTCAAGAAATGCTTTATAAAAAAGGGGGAAAAGGTGCATTACAGTTAGCTTAGTTTGAAGCTAAATAAGGAAGCAAGAGTTCATTCTTGGCTGATGACAAAAAGACAGGTGGTCATCAAAAAATAATTCACTTGTCTGTACCTCTATTTCCTTGTCTGTAACATGCTAGGAGGATGTCAATATTCCCCATACTTTTCATTGTTACTTATGATTGTCTGAGAGTTCCAATCAATGGAATAATACGAGAAACAGATATGTGAGACATTCCTGTTGGATTAAAGTGTGAAACTACTAGAGGACAACATAGGAAAAAAACTTCCTTATTTTTACACGAAGCTTGAACTCATGACCGTAAGATCAAGACCTGTGCTGAGATCAAGAGTCAGTCGCTTAACCAACTGAGCCACCCAGGTCCCCTGGAAAAAAAGCTCCTTGACATTGCTCAGGACAATGATTTTTTTGGCTATGAGACCAAAAGTGCAGGTAATAAAAGCAAAAATAGATAAACAGGATTGCGTCAAACTGAAAAGCATCTGCACAACACAGGCAACAATTAACAGAGTGAAGAGACAACCAACAGAATGAGAGAAAATAGTCCCAACCGTACATCTAATAAGGGGTTAATATTCAAATCATGTAAAGAACTCCTACAACTCAAGAGCAAGGAAAAAAGAAAATAACTCAATTAAAAAAATAGGCAAACTAATTGAATAGACATTTACCCCACAAAGATACACAAATGTTCAACAGGTATTTGAAAAGATACTCAGCATCACTAATCATCAGGGAAATGCAGATGCCTTAAAGAAAATAGAAAACACTGTCTTTATACGCTAGTGGGTATCTTCCATGCAATGGACAGTTCATGAGGAAGGACCAGGCTGGACACACAAATTCTGAAATTTTCAACAACTAAATGAGTTGAAACCAAAGACCTGGATGAGTTTACCAAAGAAGGGTGGAGAGACACATGAGAACCCAGGGACCAAATCCTATGTCTAACGTGAGTTAACAAGAGATGGAGGTTAACAAGAAACAGGGGTTAACAAGAGTTCGGGTCTAGTGGCCTGTTAAACAGGAGCAAAAATAAGTGAAAGTGGTACCTTGAAAGCATAGTGAAAAAAATGTGGCAGAAAAGGAGTTAAGACAAATGTTATTAGATAGGGTGACAACTAAAACTGACTTCACTTGGAGTCCAATATTCCAGTGAAATACTTCCGAAAATACAATCATCTCCCTTGTTTGAGATAAAGAAACAGCAAACCTACTTGCACACATTATTACAGAAACCTGAGTAAAACAGTAGCAAATCTATCTACTGTATTAAAATAAATACATATTATTAACAAATAAGATTTGGCACAGAAATGCAAAAAAGGTTTGCACTCCCGGAAATGTAATTACATTATCCATTATACCAGAAAGTCAGGTGACAAAAGCTAGACCATCATTTTTAAGGAATCTGCAAAGACATTCATGAAATTCCTCAGTAAATTATATGGAAAAACAGGCTATTTCTTCACCTAATAAATAATATATATGGATGTACTTACAGGAGGCAATCATGGTTTTTAACTTACATTTTTGTTTTGGAGTTTTCAAAGATTTAAAAGGCTTTTTTTTTTTTTTTTAAGATTGCATGCTATTTGAGGCAACACATATTGTTTATTTTGTTTTTGGTTTTAATTTGTTTGTACAAACCATTCCTTTGTTACACACCATATCTGGTGACCGCTGATCTTCCTTGATCCATGTTTATATCAGAAGCAGGTAGCCTTTGTCGTGACCCCAAGTCCTCTACAGCTGTTCAGGACAGAAGTGATATGAGCTGAGCTGAGATAATCTGAATGTGTACCTTGGATTCTGGATCAATATCTTTCTGGGTGGATGAAACTGAGGACATGTAAATACTGTCCCTCTTGGTAACCACGTTTGTCTGTCATATAAACACCAAACAAAGAAAAACCAGCTTGCCAGTGAACAAGGAGAATGCAGTGGATGAAGAGTCATGCAGGAAGAAAAAGAAACACAGGCAAGAGATAAAATGAGAGAAACATCTAGATTCTCACGAATATGTCAATCCTTTTATTCTAGCCAAATTCTAACACCTATACCCTTAAAACAAATTCCTTTTGTTATTGAAATCCACACAAGTTGAATCATTATTTGAGGCTCAAATGATCACAGGTCATATGTTAATTCCCATATTTATTTTCTAGAGTCCTGAGCATAAAATCTTAGAAAATGAAAAAGAGAGCCTTAGAACCATTCTGTTTCTATTAAAGAAAAAAAAAATGTTTTTCTTAGGATCAAGATGTTTCTTTTCTTTTCTTTAAATATTTATTTATTTATTTGAGAGAGAGAGAGAGAGAGCATGCATGGGGAGGGGTGAGGGAGGGGGAGAGAGAATCTCAAGCAGACCCCCTGAGCACAGAGACCGGCATGTGGCTCCATCTGAGGACCCTAAGATCATGACCTGAGCCGAAACCAAGAGTCTGACACTTAGCTGACAGAGCCACCCAGGCACCCCAGAATCAAGAAATTTCATTCCAGCATTCTTTCTAACAATTTTAACTCCAAACAAGCAATCAATATCCAGCACAAATATTTTGAAATGGTGGCATACAGATCAGATTAAATACCCAAAAACAAAATAAGAATTTGTGGATATATTTATTTTCAAAGCATAGACTCCTCACAACATAATTATATTGCTAATAAACTGAAAATTATAATGGTGAAGAAGAACATTTTTTAAACTTAAATATTGTTAGTTACCATGAAATGCATTATTGGTTTCTGAAGTAAAATTCGGTGATTCATCACTTACATACATCACCCAGTGTTCATCAAAACAAGTGCCCTCCTTAATACCCATCACCCATCTAGCCCATCCCACACCTCTCTCCATCAACCCTCAGTTTGATCTCTGTCATTAAGAGTCACTTATGGCTTGTTTCCTTCTCTCCTTTTTTTCTTATCCCCGTTCCCGTTGTTCATCTGTTTTCTTTCTTAAATTCCACATATGACTGAAATCATATTGCATTTGACTTTCTCTGACTTATTTCACTTACCATGATACACTCTAGCTCCATCCACATAGTTGTAAATGGCAAGATTTCATTTTTGATGGCTGAGTAATATTCCATTGTCTATATATCCCACATCTTCTTTATCCATTCATCAAGCAATGGACACTTGGGCTTGCTCCATAGTTTGGCTATTGTTGATAATGCTGCTATCAATATCAGGGTGCATATATCCCTTCAAATCAGTATTTTTGTATCCTTTGGGTAAAAACCTAGTAGTGCAATTGCTGGGTCATAGGGTAGTCCTATTTTTTTAACATTTTGAGGCACTCCAAACTGTTCTCCAGGGTGGCTGCACCAGTTTGCATTCCCACTAATAGTACACAAGTTTTCCCCTTTCTCCGCATCCTCACCGACACCTGTTGTTTCTTGTGTTGTTAATTTTAGAAGAACATTTTAAAATCTATTTTAGCTTCTGTTTATTATTTTCCAGTAATATTTTCTGATGTAAATTTTTGAATTCTACTTGATCTAACCAAATAATTCATAAATCAAGACTAATTCAGCATTCCATACTGACTCCTTTGCACAATAAAAACAATAAAAATACCTTTCAAGTCATGGAAGTCAGGACCCAGTAGCCTGTGCTTCTGGCTTACAGTAACAAGAAAGGGGTAACTTTACCCTGTATGATCTTACAAATATCTTCAAATAGCGTTGCAAGAGTGCTGAAAATCGGAACAAGTTTTCAACTGATAAAAATGATTAAAGTCCTAGAATTATTGCGATATGATATCACAGACTAGAATGAGATCAGCTAAAATAATTGCATGGTGCATCATTTTTTTTTTTTTTATCACAACCAGTATTTTTCTTAGCATAGGATGTCTTTTGTGTATTTTTAAATTTTGTTTTCCAACTAATGAACCATGAATGTCTGTATTAATTTTCATGCATAGCTGATCCATGTAGTACAATCTCATCTATTGTGTTATTAAAATGATTGGTTTTGTTACAAAATTAAATGTAATACAGATTGAAGTAGTTTGGCAGAACAGAAACAAACAAAATTGCAATATTA
Source organism: Ursus arctos (assembly GCF_023065955.2). Classification (NCBI taxonomy): domain Eukaryota; kingdom Metazoa; phylum Chordata; class Mammalia; order Carnivora; family Ursidae; genus Ursus; species Ursus arctos. Next base: position 7,356,023 of record NW_026622764.1, read on the forward strand.
CACTAGAAGATTCCATTACTACCATAGGCCTTCTAAGGTTTTTTCCCTACGTTTGTATTTTTCTATGGCAGACATTAGCTTATATATAAAATTTTGTCAACAGTTAGTTTCTGCATGGACTTGAATGTCAATGGTACAACTTATATTATCAATTATACAAATTGGAAAAACAATGTTGCAGAAAAAGAATGTTAAAATGCAAGTAAAACTTTGTGCTGATTTTGCAGTTAAGTCCATTTTTATCATGAATTACTGCCTGCCCATATGAAAGAATCAGTAAATTATTGTCCACAGGCCAAACTGACTTCCTTTTTTCATAGATAAAACTTTATTGGAACATGGGCACATTCATTTGTTAACATAGTGTCTATAGTGCTTTTGCACCAAAACGGCAGAATTTAGCAATTGCAGTGGAGATGGTATGGCCCAGCAAGCTGGAAATATTTATTATTCACCCCTGTACTGAAAAACATTTGCCAATTCCTGCGGTAGGATACCAAAGAAATACAACATTTGGTCATGGCACCCAAAAGCTTACAACCTATTTAGGCAGAAAGAAAATACACACATTAAATATGTAACCACCAAGAGCTGCAGTTGGTCTACTAAGTTCCCCAACAGTGGTTTTCTACTTGGGAAAGAATCAATTTGAGATCATCATTCATGATCTTTGGTGATATGGGCGAAGTGACTTTTCTGGATAGACTAGGGTGAATTAAGAACCAACAGTTTAAAAATTTGAGTTGAAAGCAAATAAAAATGACATATTTTATTCCATCTATTTAGATTTTTAGAAGTTAAAAAAGGGGGGTATCTGGGTGGCTTAGTCAATTAAGTGTCTGCCTTCAGCTCAGTTCATGATCCCAGGGTCCTGGGACTGAGAACTGCATTGGGCTCCCTGCTCCTGGGGAGCCTGCTTCTCCTTCTCCTCCCAACTCAGTGCTTTCTCTCGCGATCTCTCTCTTTCAATTAAATAGATAAAATCTTAAAAAAAAAAAAATAAGGAGTTAAGAAAGGGCATGCATCTGGTTGAAAATGTAGACACAGTTATAAAATCTAAACATTTTCAATCCCATGTATGTTGTATGCTTTGATAAATGACCTCCACAGAGGTAAATAAAGCCATACGGGGAAACATTTTTGAGAATGCAAGATTCTCTTGTGGTACAGATTTTGCAGACGAATTTGTTTAATTAACTGACTTAAGTCCTGGGGTACATAGAGAATTAATATTCTGGATGAAGAATTACATTGAAAAAATTCATATGATAATGGGGAAATATTAGGGAACATAGAACTAGAATGTTAGAATGTTAGTTAAGCTGTTTGTGCCTCTCTAATTTATGTTTTCTATTGCGGTAAGAATAGTTAACTTGAGATCTACCCTACTAACACATCTTTCAGTGCACAATACAATGTTGTTAACTATAAGCACATTGTCATTGAGCAGATCAACAGAATTTATTCATCTTGCATAATGGAAACTTTATATACATTGAATAATTTCCCATTTCCCCTCCCCTGATAATACCATTTTACTCTCTATGATTTGGATTGTTTTAGGTACCTCATGTAAGTGGAATTTTGCAGTACTTATCTTTTTGTAATTGGTTTATTTCACTTGCCATAACATCCTCCAGATCCATCCATACTGTTGCATATGACAAGATACTTCTTTTTTTTAAGGCTGAATAATATTATAGTATGTGTGTATATATTTGTGTGTGTGTACAAATGTGATTATATACATATATGTGTATATATATATATATATACACACACACACACATATATAAGAACTGAAATAAGAATCTCAAAGATTTATCTGCATTTCCATGTTTATTACAGCATTATTCACACGGAGTAATAAACATGGGAACACAGGTATCTCTTTGAAATTGATTTCAATTATTTTTTATGTATACCCAAAAGTGGGATTGCTGGATCAGATGTTAGTTCTATTTTTAGTTTTTGAGTGATCTCTACACTGTGTTCCATGGTGGCTGCACCATTTTGCACTCCCACCAACAGTGCACATGTGTTCCCATTTCTCCATATTCACCTCCATACCTGATATATTTTGTTTTGTTTTGTTTTTGGAAAATGCCATCCAATAGCTGTGAAGTGATATCTTGTTGGGCATTTTCCTGTGGGTTAGCGATGTTAAGCATCTTTTCATATGCCCATTGGCCATGTGTAGGTTTTTGTTAGAGATGTCTAGTCAAGCCTTCCTCCCATTTTAATCGGGGTGTTTATTTGCTATTGAGTTGTAGGAGTTCCTTACATAGTTTGGAAATTAACTCCTTGTCAGATATATGGTTTACAAATATTTTTCCAATCCCATAGGGTTTTTTTTTTTTCCGCTTGTTGATTATTTCCTTTGTTGTGCAGAAGTTTTTGTTTGCTTGTTTTTTCATTTGATGTAGTGCCACTTGTCTATTTTTGCTTTTCCTTTGGTGCCATGTCCAAGAAATCCTTGCCAAGACTACAATTGTGAAGCTTTTTCCCTATGTTTTCTTCTAATAGTTTTGTAGTTTAAGGCCTTATGTTGAAGTCTTTAATCCTTTTCAAGTTTACTATTGTGTATGGTCTAAGATAAAGGTCTGGTTTCATTCTTTTGCGTATAGATGTCCAGTTTTACCAAAATCATTTGTTGAAGAGACTATCCTTTACTCATTGTGTATTCTTGGCACTTTAGTTGAGAATAATCAGTCACATATATGTGAAGTTAATTTGTGGGATCTCTCTTTCTTTTTTTATAATAATTTTTTATTATGTTATGTTAGTTATCATACAGTACATCCCTAGTTTTTGATGTAAAGTTCCATGATTCATTACTTGCGTATAACACCCAGTGCACCATGCAATATGTGCCCTCCTTAATATCCATCACCAGCCTATTCCATTCCCCCCCAGCCAAAGCCCTCAGTTTGTTTCCCAGAGTCCATAGTCTCTCATGGTTCATTCTGCTCTGTATATCTGTTTTTATGTCTCAGTATGATATTTTTTTCATTCAATAGCATATATATATATATATATATATGAAATCAGAAAGTGTGATATTCCCAACTTTGTTCTTCTTTCTCAAGTTTGCTTTGGCTATTTGGGGTCTCAAATCATAGCATGGATTCTTCCCTACTTGAGGAGATAGTCTCTGTGTCATTTCAACATAATACTGTGTATTTCATAAATGGAAAGTGAAATATTGACAAAAAGATTTATCTTTTCATGTGGAAGGACAAATTTTAAGCACTTTAAACCAGCACTTGCAAAACTAAAATCAGTAATCTCTTTGTTTCACCCCAAGTAGCAAATTTCAGATTTTTGAATTTCTAATATATAAGGTTCATTTTAGATCTAAATACATTACATAACAAAATACAGTATTTTAAAATTACAAGCAATTTTGGAGATTGTCTGTTTAACACATCATTTTTTTTAGCTGAGCAAATTGAGATTCAGTGATATATAGAAGTAGTTTGGTTATACAGTTACTAATTTTCCAAAGTAAAATAAGCTCACCGTTTTCCTAAAACAGGGTATATTCTGCCTTAATTGTGAAAACTGGTGATTACTGCAGTATGAAAAAAGTTACTAATAAAAGCAAATATCAGAAGCACTCATTAGGATACTCCTGGTCTGTATTTTGTTGCTAGACGAACTCACGTCGGCAGTCATTGGTTTCATTGATATTCTAGGAATTATGGGAGGAGTATTCACTAACACTAATGCCAGTTATGTATGTAAATCCTCTGCACGATGATGGGAGAATAACCCCAAAGTGTTTGACTTAATTAATCTTTTTCTGAGGCCCTTCACTACAGAACTAAAAATCTAAATAATGAGTAGGGACAGAGTATTAAGTATCTTTCTACACTTAGGAGATGATTAATTATAATGGCTAAACCCCTGAACATTAAGTTGAATACTAATCTGATGACAGAGTCTGGAAATGAGCCAGTACTGCATCTGGGTTTTTTCTGTCCTTTTGACAGAATAATAAAAAGAAAAAGAGGAACATATTAACAGTTTATGATTATTCCACTTAACACAGTCTCCTTCAAATCTGCTTGTCAGTCAAGTGAAAAAGTAAATTTCTCCCACCTTCTTGACCATAAATGTAAATTGCATATATATCTCTCTCAGTGATTTGATACTCATCTCTGTGTTTTGAGATAGTGGAAAAAAGGAAATAATGAAGAGCAAATCACCTGAATCTATAATTTCCACTTGCATCTTTTCATCGTGCTTGCCTGTTGTCTGTAGACAGAGAAAGACTGCAGTCCTGTAGAGTTGTAAGCTGCTTTGAGGTGGTTTTGATTTACAGGGCAAATACCTACTAGATTGTTCTGTCTCACGTGGATTCACAAGGCTGGTGCAAATAAACTCAAAGGGCAAATGGATAAAAGGTCAAAAGATAAATGTTATTAAAGACTTTTGCCAATAGACAATAGAAGTAGGGAAACTACTTTCATAGAAAGAGTTAGAAAAACAAGTAGCTCTTTCAAACTTATTTTTGTTGTTCCAAGGGATTAACCATACTCCAATGACAATAGGGAGGAGAAGAAGTCTTCAAGGTGCTTACTTCTAAATCCCCCTTTTCTGGCTTTAGTATTTTAAAATAGAGAAGAATATAAGGTCTAGTATCTACCTCCCTGAGCACTAATAAATTTCTCTTTTCTTTGATGTGGATCAATTTGGTCACGACACCATTCTTCAGATTGTTCACCTTGCTCCATTCACTGGGAATAAAGCACCATGCTATTGCTGTGTGCTTGGAATTTTTCCCCAATAACTTACTGCTATTGTCCATTTGTCTTTGTATATGTGACCTGAAATCTCATATATATATATATATATATATATATATATATATATACACATACACATTTGTGTGGATAGCTTTTGCTAAATTCATATTAATTATTTTGAATAAATGAATTTTAAAAATTCATATGAGTTCTGCTGAAGTCTCTTTTGAGGGAAGATACCTGACCTTATGTTAATACTATCAACTAGTGTAGGTATAAATCTGGAACCAGAAAAACATTGTGTTCCTGCTTCTGTGTTGTGGCTCATCCGTGGCAAGTTTACATTCCCAAGAAGCGCTGAAAAGTATAGGAACATTTAATAGATTTTTCCATGATACAATGATAGCAAACATTGACATAAAGAAAATAAGTGTATTCATTCATTTGTCTTCTGAATGACTGTAACGGCTACTTTGGAGTCTCCTTCTCTGATCTCTATCCTTTCCTCTGAAAATTCTCTGCCAGAAACCTGCCCCCAGTGGCTCCTTATTTTCTCTCCTCTCCATTGCTGTCTCAATTCAGTAGTTCAGTATTGAACAGGTCAACTTATTCCCTGTGCCCTTTCTTTTCCATGAACTTTCTGACATTTTACCCATTGTCTATATTTATTTTACAAAACCTTGATCTATGTGCAGAAATGCCTTAGATATTTTTTGAGAGAACAGAAAGCCATTAATCTGCTGACATGTCACTTTATGAGTTTATAGATTTTATTTTGTGATATTCTATTAAATGCATTTTATATTAATCAACATACTTTCTTGTTATTGTTGTTTCTTTTTTCATATCAAAAGAAAAGCCTAGAAAGCCTAAATTATCATTAGGAGGTATAAGAATAAAAAGATTTGTTTCCAGGAAAAGGAGCAAGGGGAGATTTTATTTTTTTATTTTATTTTATTTTATTTTATTTTATTTTATTTTATTTTATTTTTTTAAAGACTGTATTTATTTATTTGACAGAAAGAGAGACAGCCAGAGAGAGAGGGAACATAAGCAGGGGGAGTGGGAGAGGAAGAAGCAGGTTCCCAGCGGAGGACCCTGATGTGGGGCTCGATCCCAGGACTCTGGGATCAGGCCCTGAGCCGAAGGCAGACGCTTAACAACTAAGCCACCCAGGTGCCCCAAGGGCAGATTTTAGAAAGGAGCAAGGGCAGATTTTAGGACTGGTGGGAAGAAGGTGAAGAATTCAGAAGACAGCACGCACAGACAAGGAACATGACACCACAAAACCAAGACCTTGGTGTGTCTGTCTTCTGCAGATGTTTCCTGGGGCAGGTTGTGAGCATCCAAGAGAAACCCTATAATCTGATGTTCTAGAAAAATGATATAGGAGCCAACCCCAGCACCGGGAAAGTGAAATCAAAGTATAGACTTATTTAAGATGGCAATCCTGATTACCCACAGCCATTGTGTGGCTTTCAGAATAGTCAGAAGTTCCAAGTGGAGACATAGAATGCTGGGGTTGGGAAGGGGAAGAGAGCTTGTGTCCACTCTGAGTTTCAGTTTTCCAGCAGAAAACCCAGTTAGGACAAAGAAAACAGAGTGTGTGGCTAATTCTGCATTACAGTTGAAGGTCCAAGACCACGGATTTCCACAGTGGATGTTATGGTGACAACACAATAGATAAGACCAGCTCTGTGTTCACAGGCACCAAGGTGGCAGGGATCAGACTCACTCAGGCACTGCATGTTAGAGAAAAGTACAAGTTCATGAGTAAAACAAGGTCCCTCTGGCATGCCAACAGCCCCCTCTCCACTTCTACGGCAACACATGGACAGCATCTTAGAGAGGTAGAGGGAAGAGCAACACTAAAAACTTGAACATTGACATCACCTCATATCCAAAATGGAGTAGCAGGAAAAAATTTACAATCTCATCTTCAACAAACAGAACACCAGATCAATTATAAGAAACAATGATTTTAAAGGCACTGAGCATCAGACCGAAAAAAGTAAGTGATTGGTGAATGTACTAGCCAGAATCCCAAAGATGAAACTCTGAGATTACCATCCTCTGGTTACCCATGCAGACAATATAAGCAAGAGGTGTCATGAAGGAACTCTGTGGGTAGCATTATGATTACTAATCAGCTAACTTTGAGATAGAGAGGTCATCCTGGACCATCAAGGGGATCCCCAAGTAATCATGGAAAAAGAGGCAGAAGAGTCAGTAAGAGCAATGCTGCAGAAGAAGAGAAGAAGAGGCAGGAGATGAGGCAGTATGAGGGGTCACAGAGAATAGAATCCTGGAAGGACTTGACCACCAAACTTGACTTTGAAGTTGGCTACTGGCCAGGAGATACCAGCAGGCTCTAGAAACTGAGAACAACCCATGTCCTACAGCCACACAGAAACGAACTCTGCCGACAACCAGAATAGGCTGAGTAACAGATTATGTTCCAGAGTTTCTGGAAGGGAATGCAGTGTTGGCAGAATCTTTATTTCAGCCTTGTGAGACTGTAGGGAGAATCAGCTGAGCCACACTACGTCTGGACTTCTGACCTACAGGACTGTAGAAAATAAATGAGTATTGTTTTAAGGCTCTAAGTTGGTATTAATTTGTTATGGTCACGTTGAAAATGAACACACTGAAGGACAGGAAATAAACAAGGTGAGCCTACAATTGTCCCATTTTACTGCCTTGAAGGAATGACAAGACCATGGTTCTGGGAGGGAAAACCCAAGCAGAGCCATGCATACTTCCTTATTTGGGCAGACAGAACCGAGAGTCGAGGGAGATGAAAGCAGAGAGAATTCACGGGACAGTGGAGAAAGATGTGCAGAGATAGCACAGCTGATCTGCAAGAGGCTTCCCTTCAAGCAGTCAGCAGAATTGTGATTGGCATCTGCGTGTGAAGAAACTCCCCAAGACCACGGAAAGGATCTTTCAAAACAATTAGAGAGACAGGATTAGAAGCTCACACAAGGCTGACAATAGTCCCCGCTCCTACCAGACAGAGCAGAAAACTCATATTCACAGGGCATCCATACAGAAGAGTCCTGACACATTAGTGGGAAACAATCAGCTCTAAGCCAAACACCGCTCTGGTCCTCATAACAAATCTTAAAGGAAAACATGAAAGTATCAAACTATTTCTGGTTAAATGGCACCCCAGAACTACACTTAATAATATTTAGAGGAATTCAAAGATAGCTAGTCCCTAAGTGGTTAAGTTCACAGCCTTGCATGCAAACAGGTGAAATATATACATAAAGAAGCAAGAAAACATGACTTGAAAAGAGGAGTAATCAATCAATGAAAACCACCCCAGAACTGACATCTGTTAACATCACAATGCAAGGACATTGTGTATCCCACATGCTCAAAAAATATACAGACATAGAAAATATGAAAGAGACCCAAACTGAGTTTCCAGGGATGAAAACTGTAGCGCCTGAGATGAACAATACACTGGATAAGGTTAATGGCAGACTAGATATTGCAGAAGAAGGTTAAGGAATTTCAAGATATAGCAATACATATTATCTAAAATGAATAACAGAGGGAGGGAAGACTATATGAACAGAGTATCAGTTAATTGTGAGGTCAACTTCGAGAAGCCTAATACACTTGTAATTGGAGTCCTCAAAGGAAGAAAGGGGGCCAAATATATTTCAAAAAATATATTTGGAAAAAATGGCTCAATTTTTCCAAATTTGATTAAAATTATAAATCCACAAATCCTAGCAGCTCAGTGGAGCTAAATTTCATAAACATGAGGAATACTATATACATCCACATCAATGAATTGTCTAAAACCAAAGATTAAGTAAAAATCTTACAAGGAAACAGTATAAAACAAAAAAACAAAAAAACCCACCAGGAACAAAATAAGGTTGACAGCAGATATTTTATCAGAGAGAAAGTGAACGAGGAGACAGTGAAATCATCTCTTTAATTTCTATACTCAATGAATTCAATAGTACAGAATACCATACTCAGTGAAAAATCTCTCAAAGAGCAAAAGCAAATATTCAGACAGATAAAATCCAGGAGACTTCACTTCCAATAGCTCTGCACTATAAGAAAAGAAAAAGCTGGGTCTTCAGGAAGAAGAAAAATCATACCACATGGAAATCTGGATCTACATGGAGGAATGAAGTGTAACTACATATAGAAAGGTATGAAATATTCCTTAGGCTTAAACTTCTGAAAGGTGATTTACTATGTAAGCAAACATACTACCAACGTAGAGTAAGGTTTGTAATATATGTAAAAGTAGTAAAATATATCACAAAATAGCACAAAGTTGGATAAGGGAGGAATGGAAATAGGCTGTTTAAGCTATTGTCCTATGCATGAAACCATATAATGTCACTTAATGATAGGCTCTCATGGGGTAAATGTGTAACTCTAAAACCTAGAGCAACCACTGAAATAAAACTAAAAACTAAAAAAAAAAAAAAAAAAAAAGCTATAGCTAGTTAATCAACCAACCAACATTTTGTCTGCAGGAAACGACATAATGTGGGATATTTTATTTTTAGAGACAGTGAGTCAAATGGAGGAGGGAGGGACCGAGGGAGTAGGACAGAAAGAATCTCAAGCAGGCTCCACACAGCACGGGCTAGACAAGAAGCTCAACCTCACAACCTTGAGATCATGGCCTGAGCCAAAACCAAGAGTCAGAGGTTCAACCAACTGAGCCACGCAGGTGCCCCAATGTGAGATAATTTGTAAAGACATTCAGTTCATTAAAAAGTAGTCAGAAAGAAAAAAAAGGGGAACAAAGAACAACAAAAATTGATATTAAATAAATAACAAAATGGTAGATTTAAACCTAATTATGTCAATAGTCATATTAAATGTAAGTGGTTTAAACACCCCAAAGCTTGTCAATTGTATAAAAAAGCCAGACCTGCCGATAGGATGTAATAGACTTTAAATATAAGGACAAGAATAGGTTAAAAGCAGAAAGATGGAAAAAGATTGGATCAGTCTGTATCCAATCTGGAGACAGAAATCACAAAGTAAAGAGGACTTTAATAGAAGTAATTGCCTATATAATAAAATATACAATTTATATAATATAAATAATTTTAATATAAAGCAGCCTCAGGACAGCAAGTGAAAACATGGAGCAAGAACTCTAAAGGTCCCCCAGGGCCATGAGAGAGCAGTCACGAAGGGCACACTTAGAAGAAGTCACCCCGCCGCGTGGACGGTGGAATTGCAGCCAGTTGAATGGAATTTCGCTGGGTTGCCTGGTCCAGGGCTTCTGCTGAGTTGCCAGGCAAGCGGCCACAAGTCTGGAACCCCGGCGAGCCGCTGTGGGTAGGCGAGGACTCAGAAGGCGTCATTACTCCACAGCGGGTCTTGGAGACCTGGAGCTGGAGAGACCTCCCTCTGCAGAAACCAACTTAACCCGCTTAGACTGTGGCAGCTCTGGGATGCCCTGTGCTACTTGGCGCGTAACCCTGCCGCAGTCCTGGCCTTGTGTGGGTGGGGCCGAGGAGGAAGATCAGAAAGCAGCAGCACAGGGTGGGGCGCCGCGCGGCACTATCTTGGTGTCCTGGCGATGCCACCAGCCACTGCCTGAGTCAACAACTGCAGGAAAATGTGATCAAGGCAGTGTAGGGTCGGGGCAAAGGCAAGCAAATAGAGCACTGGAACAGAATACAGTTCAGAAACGGACACATATCTACACCGACCACATACATAACGATTTTCAACAAAGATGCAAAGACAATGGAGTGGAGAAAGGGAACTGTTCACAAACCACTGAAACAATTGAATATCCATACACAGAAAACCTGAACTTCAATGCACACCTTGGACCGTATATAAAAATGTACACAAAATGGATGACAGACAGAAATTTAAAATCTAAAACTATACATCTTCCAGAAGAATGCATAGAGGCGTATTTTTGTGTGTTGTTTAGTTAGGCAGAGATATTTCTAGATATGACACCAAAAGTACTATCTATAAAATAACAAATCAACAAATTGTTCTTTATCGCAGCTAAAAAATGTCTGCTTTTTGAAAAATACTGTTAAGAAAATGAAAAACAAAAGACTGGGAAAAAATATTTGCAGATCATATATCTGATAAAGAACTTGGGTCCAGGATACGTAAAGAACTCTCAAGCCTCACTGATCAGAAAACAAATGGCTTCGTTTAAGAATGATTGGAATACTTCACCAAAATAGATGGACAAGATAATATATAAGCATATAAAAAAGATGCTCAATATTATTTGTCATTAGGGACATGCAAATTAGAACCAAAATGGGATACCACGTCACATCCGTTAGAAATAAAAAGTCAGGTCGTAGGAAATACTGATGGGGATGTGCTCGATCTGATCACTCACGTACAACTCCTGGGGGGCCGCACATGGTACAAACACTTTGAAAACCAGTTCCGCCAATTCTAAAAACCTTTATCATACAATGAACGACCCATCCAGTTCACTCCTAGGTCAATTTGAGTCTCTAGGTACCTACGAAAAGGAGAGCATGTGGACAGTTCGGAGGTAAAAGAAACAAAGACATCTATGCGTAGGTGCATTGAAGTTTCAAAACCTTCCCACCTGTGCTCACCCCCCTCATGCTTTCGGGTAGAGGAGGAGGAAGTGAGGAAGAAAAGAAGATATCATAGAGAAACAATGTATTTTTCAAATCTGAGTTTTTCGGTATAAACTTTTAAGTTCATTATAGTCACTCCTTTTAGTTAGGAACGGCATTTCTTGTAACATTCACTGACTTTTAGCTAAATCCTTGTGCACTTTCCTGGAGCGCCACTCAATACACACTTTCATCCTGCCCTCTGCTTGTGGGAACACTACATGTATTATGCAAACGTCTCTACTAAAACGAACCGCAGTGCACGGCGTTTAAATAGACTTCATTCCTATCTTTGAAAACTTGATAATGCAAATATCTAGATTCCAGAGAATGCATGATTCTTCTGGAGTTGTTCTGAGTGTGTCTTTGAGAAGAAAGCTAGTAGCGAGCCTTGAATTGGGATGCTTCGCATTTCATTCAGTGTATTGTGGTACTTTTTGGAAAAGATAACATGTTGACAAAGCCATAACCAAAAGCCATAACCATTGGAGCAAAGAACTAATCCTGCCAAATGGTTAATTGGGTAAGACATTTAGGGAGGCCACAAATTGTGATAAGAAGCTAACTTGAAAATGTCATTTAAATAAAGCATAACTGGAGTAAATACAAATACCCGTATTTTGATAGGGAAGCAAAAGACACAAACCGCGAGAAGTGCATTTATTATCAAATGTAATATTAAAATGACTTGCAAAAGATCACTGAATATCCCACCAGGTATTTTACAAAATAAAAGGAAAACTCAATGAACAGCAATTCTCCTGATTGATGTGCTTCCTCAGGCTACTGATTTAGTCGATTCCCCACTGAATTTCCAGTCCCACCTGCTATGTAGCCTCTGCAGGCTTCCTATCAATGTACTGGGCTTTGTTACAACTCTCTGGGGAAGAGACTCACGCCAGCACAATGCCTATTAAATAGTAGTGTTTAATGCATACTTGAAGAAGGCAATAATAACATTAGGCACTTTTTTACTGAGCACTTACAATGTCCCAGAACGTTCAGAGTGTTTCCACGTACAGGTGACCCTTGAATAATATGAGTTTGAACTGCATGAGTCCACTTATAGGCGGATTTTTATTGATAAATACAGTACAGTGCTGTGAATGTATTTTCTCTTCCTTTTGATTTTCTTAATAACTTCTTTTCTCTAGCCTACTTAATTTAAGAATACAGTATATAATAGATATAACATACAAACTATGTGTTAATCAACTATGTTATCAGTAAGGCTTCTGGTCAACAGTAGGCTATCAGTTGTTAAGTTTGGGGGCAGTTAAAAATTATACACAGATTTTTCAACGATGAGGGGAGCTGGCGACCCAACCCCCATGTTGTTCAGGGGTCAAGTGCATGCAGCCATTGGTTGGGTTCCCTAGAAGCAGAGCATTCATGATGCACCCTGAAGGAAGTCTCGGGAAGGACCCATGATGACTGACAGAAGCAAGCTAGGGAAGGGAAAGCAGCTATTCAAAAATGTGGTGTCAGGTGGGGTCCAGTATGTAGCCAGACCCCAGCAGAGGCTCCTCAGAGCTGTCTTCCCTTAATACAAGGCACTTGGGGGGATGGGGGAGTCTGGGTGGCTCGGTCAGTTAAGCATCTGCCTTGGGCTCAGTTCATGATCCCGGGGTCCTGGGATGGAACCCCATCCATGCTGAGCAGGGTGCCCATGTCTCCCTCACTCTCTGTCCCTTCCCCTGCTTGTGCGCGCTCTCTCTCTCTCTCAAATAAATAAATAAAATCTTTAAAAAAAACACAAGGCACTTGGGTTTTGTAGGGCTGGAGGAAACTTCTAGGTCTCCCCTTAGAAGGAGGCTTCCACGACCCAAAGGGAAAGCTGCAGAGAGGGAATAAATGACAGGGAAATGCAGAAGCCCCAGCTGCATGGAGAGGAAAGGCGGACCAACCAAGCCAGAAGGATCCAGAGCACCTGGATGTGAGCCAGCCGCTTCTGCTGCAAGCGTGTCAATCTATTTAATCCTGGAGGCAACCTTCCCAAGGGGTAGGATTTTTGTGTCTATTTTTCATAGCAACTGATGCAGAAAGTGGTTACTTAACTTGCCAACATTACCTAGCAAATAAGTAGCTGTGCCCATACTTGAGGAAAGAAAGGGAGAGAGGGAGGGATGAAGAGGCCGGGGGCAAGAGAGGGGGAGTGATAGTAAGTAAATCTGCAAACGTGTCCATGACCTCCTCCTGCTTTTCAGATGCTCCTACAGCATCTGCTTTGGGAAATTCAAGCAAACCACTTCCAACCAGCTTTGAAGTTCTTTCCTTGGTTCTGTTTATGGGTACTTGGGTAAGGATACGTGGTACTTAGGCCACTCCTCCAGATGCCCATTTTTAAAAATCTTATTTTTCATTTCAAAATTGTGGTGGAAACATCATTTCTACCTAAACAGCTAAGGAAACCCTCAGTCCGTTTTCCAAGGTGTTCACCTGGCCTTTTTTTCTTGTTTTGCCATTAACAGGATTGTATATTTACAAACACCAGCCCTCGTTCCTACAAGATGAGCTAAGGAAGTGATGTGTAAACAAGACGAAGGCAAGTCATGTTATCTCTCAGCGACTCGGTTTCAATTTTTTTGTAATATGAACATATTAAAAATATCATGTATTTTAGATTCAAAATATAGTATATCTCAAAAGACATTTTAAAATGAAAAAACTTCTACCATAATGCTAAAAAATGCTTATTATGAATACTTTTCAAAATGACACTTGTTGGTAATGGTCCATGGGAAGTCCATATACACAATGGCAAACGTTGTTTTCATTCATAATACAGTTCTGTCCATTAATTTGTCTCTATGCTTATTTCTAATAGTCTAAAATGGACAGTAGATATTCTCTACCTGGCACCATTAATGAGCTACCTTACATGTTTCTAGCAACATCAACTTACTTTGTCCCCTTTTATCTATTTATATGATTTTACCAACATCTCCATTTCTATTATGTGCTATTGATTGAATAACTTATGGCAACGTGATTGATTAAATCTATAATCTTGTTTCTCTAGACAACATACTTTATTTTCACTTTTTCTCTTTACCTATCTCCTTGTCCTTTCAGACACACTCATGTAGATTGCTGTTTGTTTGAGCCTAGGTCTAAAACTGAGCTTTCTCTTAAGTTGTGCTGCATTGCTAGGTTTCTAAGTCACATGTTTTCTATCTTAAAATTAACTCTGGACATCTTAAGTCATTATTGCCTGTATGTCTAGCTAAATGTCCAAAAATAACACTAGAATTGTCTAGGTCCTTTGTCTTCTATACCACATGGCACTGTTAACCTTGATGGCCAATGTGTTTGTTAGATGAAACCTGAATCATCTTTTACAGTTCTGTGTATCATATTGTAATTTGCAAAAGGTTAATATGATTTCAGTAACATAGTGAAAATATCGTGCATTGAGATGCTAATGTGAATTCCATCTGGGGGACATTCCCTCTTCGTGAACTTTTTTATATCCTTTATTTGCAGCTCTTCTCTCTCAGAGGTCCCCAAGGAAGTTTGCTGTGTCTCCCGATTTCTGCCAGGTGCACCTTAGGTGGGCTTCACAGACAATCCAGCAAAGCTCTGACAAAGGCAGACAGAGAGGAGGCAAAGGAGAGGAGGAGCGATTTTCTACATCAAAGATAATACAACACACTCGCCAACATTTTATAACAAGGTGTGTAACGCACATTATCCATGCATCCTGAAAACATCCTTGTCATTCTAGGTCTATGGTGAATCTTGCCAGGCACTTTGAAATTGTACTTGCAAATATAATTCCTAGTTCTCGCAATATGATCTAGGTGAGTGATGCGTAAACAACCGTCTCTCTTATCACCGGCGGGGAAGACAAATGGAATTTAAGCAGCGTATTCCAAGCAATTATATAGAGACTACTCCCGGTGGTACCGCTCTTCATCCTACACATACCTCACTGCTTATATAAAACAATTGCTGTCTGATGAATGATTTTAACAAAGCAGCAAAGACACAACACTGCGATGGCATAAAGAAGCAAGGCTTGACCTACCCGTGTAACAGCTTAAAATAATGACAGTTGAAGAGGAAATGCAGATATAAAAAATAGTAAATATCAAATGTACTTTAGACAAAGGAGTGTCATAATTTAGTTAGCATGACTGAGTTTTTCATGAAATCAGTGATAGCCATAGTCACTTAGAAGGCAGCATCTGATAGAAAAGAAAAAGCACTTAAGTGGCGTGAAGGCTTATTTTCCCCTCTATTGTGGCAAGTGCTGTGCTCCATATAATATTAGGGAATTAACATATACCGATAGCATAATTTTTTAAAAGATTTTATTTATTTATTTATTTATTTATTTATTTATTTATTTATTTGAAAGAGAGAGAGAGCACAAGCAGGGTGAGGGGCAGAGGGAGAGAGACAAGCTGAGTCCCTGCTGAATGTTGAGCACAGAACCCAATGTGGGGCCGGGTTGTATCCCAGGACCCTGAGATAATGGCCTTAACTGACTGGGCCACCCAGGTCGCCGGGATAGCATCCAATTTTAAAATCAACAAATCTTTGATGTGGATTTAAGACATAGACTATACTAATGATCAGTGGAGAGAGGGAAGTCTCTTCCCTGATGTTGTAATTCACAGGCCTTTCTTGGCCTATCTACCTTCAATATTAAGAATAATACGATCCAGTGCATTTTTTCTTCATGATGGGTAGTCCATGAAAAATTAAAAGCAATGAACAGTAAAAATATTCAGTAGCTAGAAATACTTAAATGATTACATTCTAGGGCCATACACATCTAAGAAAAACAACACACACATGAGATGCTTAAATATAAATTCTCCTACATGGAGCACTGAAGTCTAGGCATCCGTCTACAAAATGCAAGCAAATTGAATGACCAGGTCAAACTCGCTGGACATTTATCTGAAAGCAGATATTTTTTCTTTTACTAAAGAACACAGAGAAAACAAAATTATTTCCTTAAGTAAATAATTGTTGGACTTTTGGTAGACTGATCTATTTACCCATTTAAATAAATCCCCTTGATATTTTCATTCTTAAAATTTTTTGATAAAAAATTAGCTAGGTCCCAATATCTTTAATTAATTAACAATCCTCATTTCCATTGTTTATTGATACAATATTCACTCCACACCTGAGTAAATATTCCCCCTTCAGAAAGTCACTGGTTAAATTATCCTGTGCCATTTATCACTAAAGGCGCAGATGTGTGTCTCTGATAGACGTGTTTCTCTGCTAGAAGTAATTGAGGCTTTGAGATTCCAAAAGGTTAACTAACCTATGAATGGCCAAATAGTTTCATCTCAGAGGGTCATTGTTCGTAAAAGTCACAGTCATTAGAAGCCATTACAGCTTAACTACCTACCTTGGACTTGTTTTTAAACCACGAAGAATTAGAAACTAAAATAAAAGTTCTCACTTTTATCAGGGGTTAGATTACCATAGGGTCAACATCTTCAAGGAGAGGGTGTCAGTGCCTCTGCACAATTTTGTACTCAGTTTCAAACAGGCCCTAAATTGCTTAGAAAAAAAAAAGTATCCCCAATTCGTTTTTTGGGGGAAAAAATCCATAAATGCAACTCAAAAAAAATAATAATAAAGCCTCACTAAAATGTCTTGGAAACTTTTCATTGTTGTTCTTTTACTAGTTGAAGATGATATTTGAGGACCTCAAATCATAGAAATAAGATCACATGTAATAAAAATAAAAATGTGTCCCAGATATCTGTACATAAAGAGAAGAAACTATTGAAAGGGATTGATTCCTCTTTTACCTTGCCATCCAGAACAAGACTGGTAAAAGGGTAATAACACAGCAGCTTCTCTTTTCCCAGCTCAGGATGGTGGAATGAAGGCTAAGGATGTTGTAGATGGAACAAATGTTCTTATTACTGATTTCCATTTGTGTGTGATATACTGAGCTTCCCCTGATTGCATTTCCTATAAATGCTTATCGAATGGATGATGAATGAATGAATGAATGAATGAATGAGCTGCAATTCAAAAGGGCATGAATAATATGATCGTTAGGCGCCATTTCTTCTCCTTTCTAAAACAGATGAACTAGTGACCTGTTTTTCTTTTTATAAGGTATGCGTGTGTATGTGTTAGCTACATTACATGTTGTTACATGCTCATGCATAATTGTAAGAGAAAAATTCCCCCAGAGCAGTTAAATAGGCAAGGAAGATTTATTCAAGACTATTCAAATAGAAGAAAAAGATTGAACTCAGTTCCACTGAAACAAAAAGAGTTTTAAGCTCGGGGCTGAGCTCCTGGAAAAGTACTGGAGGACATCAGGGGAGGTTGGTTGATGTGATGAGGCCGGCTGTGTTTGTTGACTGGTGCTTATGGAAGTTAGGCTCCTACCCTCCCACAGAGATGGGAGATAGGGCACTATCATTCTTGATGATGACATATCCCGAGTCCTTGAGAAAGATATCCCTGGGCTGTAGGAGATACACGTCTCTAAGGGACAGAGGAAGCGTGTGCAATTGCAAGTTTTCTAAAGTAAAGCTTGAAGAAAAGGGAAGTCAGGGGACTAGGGTCAGAAAGAAATCTGTATAAAGTTCAGTTAGGCTGAGAAGAAAGATAAGGCCATCTTGGTCAATGCCTACCCATATTCATATATTTTGTTAAACCTGCATATTCATATACTTATGTATGTGAAAGTGATATTGACCTGGTTTTTACCAATTAGAATTCAACATGGTCCCATGGTCAAAGACCTCAAATATATTGGCAGGTAATATAGTATTCTCAAAAATCAAATTATAGAATACATATTCATGTGTTATAATTATTAAATCCATTCTCTAGACACCTAATTACAACTACAGCATTTCTCTCTACGAGGCTGAAGAAATATCAAGTGAAAGGAAACACTCTCCTCATTGCATACTTCCAAGAAAAAGTTTTTTTTACATTCATTGATTGATAATTGATTTTCTAGCTTTTGAAAATACCACTTGGAACAATGAATTCATTTTTTAAAAAGTAGATGAAGAGAAGACTTGCAAGAATAGTCTGAATATCAAAATTTTAAATGACTGCTGAAATTTTTATTTAAGTTGGGATGTGTAGTAGCAAATTTCCGGTTGAGGAAAGCTTTATGGTCTGGTAACAAGTCAAGGAGGTGATGTGCTGGAAACCTACTTTGCCCTGGGTCGGACTTTTATTTCTCTTCCCTGGACTACTGGATGTGCTCTTTTTCTGGTCCCCTTTCTTGAAATGAAACTTACAGACTCATTTCATTTATGCTCCATAAAGAGTCCAGATTTATTTTTCTAAAATGTCAAAATGTAAGTCTGCCTCATTCTCCTTCTTACCCTATCCTGTCATGCCTCCCCAAAGCCTGTCTTATAGTCCACATATCAAGCTTTGTAGCGAGCTCAAGGAATGCCTATCTTCTTAACCACTCTGTAACCCAGTGCAACTACGTAATGCCCAAATAGCCATCCCAAAACCTAAAGACCAGGGGTTTTAGACTCCACTGTACTTAAGAATAGGACACTTGTTTGAAATGCAGACTCCAAGGTCCCACACCCAGATATTCAAATTCAGCATGTCTGTGCTGGACTCAGAAATCTGAATATTAATAACACCTCAGAATGTGTCTGATGGAGTATTCTCCTTTCTTCAGATTTGGTTTAAAAGCTGAATTCTAGGCATGGAGGTAGGTGAGAGGATGGAAGTGATATTTCTCTGAATGTACTTGTTATTTGCTTTTGGTGTTGCAACTATGAAGATATTTAACATAATTAATATTTTTTAAAAAGGAGAATGATCCTTAAAATTTTAAAAAGTCAGTCTCTGAAAAGCCTTCCCTGAAACAGACTCGACTCCCAACATCCTTTGTGTTTCTTCCTCGCTTTATGCTGCCTCTGGACTCAGCACACACATGCATTAATTATTGCACTCATCACAATGGACTATGATTATAGTTTGTTAAACTGAATAGATTATAAGCCCTATTGAGAATAGGACCTTAAGGTGTTCATCCTTTTGTAGCATTTAGCACTAGGATTGGCACATTATGACTCTTTAATAAATGTCAAATTATTTATTTATGATGTATAAGCAGGCTCTCCCAGGGCTTTAGAGCAATGTGGGGATGTCCTAAATCTTGATCCTTTTAGGATGTCATAGTTTAGACTAGTAACACGGAGGCAGGGGTTTTGTTCAAATGAATATCCCCAGTGCCTAGAACAGTACCTAATGCTTAGTCAAACTTTCTGTTGACTGGTTAATGAATAACTGGATGACAAGCATAACCATGACTAATACACCCATAGATAATGGTGTATATGATTCATTCACCAAGTGGATTCTACTGGTCATTCTATTTCTTGGTTCAAGTATTTACTAAGGCAATAATGTTTCCTCTGAAATATTCCAAAATACATTGAAGGAAATGAAAGATATTTATAGGAGGAACATGTTGTCAAATAAAAAAGGGAGACACAACACATATAGACACATCATACTTCCAAGTTTTTCCATTGAAAAAAAATCCCTGCGAGGACTGTGGTCTTACTGACAAATGAATGACCACTCAGGGATTTCATACACCTTTTGTGAGTTTGTTATAATAAAAAAGAGCAACTCTTCTCTGCCATTGTTTGAGAAGGAAATAGCTTTGATTTGAAGAGCGTAACCTGTATTTAGCTAGAGAAAATGAAGCCTTTTAGATGGATATACTGGTGTGATTAAATTAGGCTTAATTTCTCAATCAACAGACTTCCTTAAAGA
Organism: Ursus arctos; assembly: GCF_023065955.2. Classification (NCBI taxonomy): domain Eukaryota; kingdom Metazoa; phylum Chordata; class Mammalia; order Carnivora; family Ursidae; genus Ursus; species Ursus arctos. Next base: position 7,376,163 of record NW_026622764.1, read on the forward strand.
CCTTAGAAATGATTGACTGGAGTGCTTCTTTTAAGAGATATTTATGGAGGCAAGATCCAATTTAAAAATAGTTGTTTTTTTTTTTTTTGAATGTGCTAAGTATTTTCATTAACAAACCCAGAAATGTTATTGTGATCTTTGCCTAGATATTTATGTTTAGATGTTTGAATTTAATACCTTCTTGCTGCCTCATTCTGAGTATTCTGCCCAAGCAGTTCCCCAATGCTAGTCCACAGATTACCCATGACAGATTTTCACTATTCTTCAGCAAAAACAGAAAAAATGCCATTATGTTTATATCCATATTTCTGTATCCCTGTATCAGGACATAATAAAAAGTTGACAATTCTACATGGTGTTTCAATTAGACAAGGAAAAAAAATGTTCTGTGAAAATCTAACGTCTATGCCTGTTCATTCTGGTTCATTCCAATTAATACCGAGGGGACTAAGAGAATGATGTTGTCACCCCACCCCCTCCCACCTTAAGGTGTCATTCTCTTAACACTATCCCCAGTCCTTGGTCTCTACTGTGCTCCATTGTCTGGGAGTCTTGCTAGGTGATGACTGACCTGTCTTGTCTGATAAAATCAGATGTGGTTCCTCTGATTACTTTTTCTTCTTCATGATCAGCACCGGAAGAATATTTCATACACCACTGGTGGATTTTCTCATTGAGAGATTTTGAAAGATGTGTTTTTGGGAGCATGTGAGTAATAATGATTAAAAAAAATTTGATTACCTTAAAAAATTAAAATACATCAGGGTTACCTTTCCCTTCCATTGCCTGTTTGAGTAAAACTAGAATACGTGAAATGAGGAAATTCATAAAAGCTTATACCAGTCATCAAGATGTGAGACATCAGAAAAAGTAAAGAATAACAGAGACCACAAAATATCTAAACTCCTGTTACTAACAACTCCAAGTGAACAAGCATATGGCTTGTTTGCTCAAATATAGCAGTGGCTACAGTTAAAATGAAATGCAAATGTCCTGCTCCTGGTAGATAGAGTCTTTGTCCTCATGAGGATGGTATTCAAGGCAGAGAAGCCCACAGATGAGATAAAGAGTATCAAAGAAGTACCTAGTTGTCTAAAGAGATCCTCTTGGAGTAATAAGAATTGGTTAAGCAGAGGTTTGCATAGAAGTAAAAATGGAGATGAAGAGAAGGAGAAAGGGCGTGCATTGCCGGACATGGCTTACATGTACACTGAGGATGCGAGTTTGGAAACATCTCAGGTTTGATAAACTGAGCTGTGCTCAATTGAACCTACTAACACTGGTTGAGTGACTGTGGAGGAGGTAAATATTCCGTAGGCTTTCTTATCAGCATCTTTCCTGTCTGCCGTGACTTCTGTATGGAAAGACCCTCTGGGGCACAGGGAATGGAGTCAACACCACTTACAAACTAGTTTTTGTGTTTCCCTGCTCCTTGAGGGAAGGCAGCGGACTTACTCATCTATATCCACACATAGGCAGTATCTAGAAAAGAAACTGGCATGTGATAGGTCTTTAATATTTTACTGAATTGAATTAATTGACTAATAGAGTGCACATAAGCAATTGAAGCAAGACATTTAACATGTTTTAGGCAAGAAACATGAATCGGATACTAGAAATTTCACATATAATGACAAGTTTGGGGGCATGATGGTTTAATGCCATCATTAAACTATTTTGTGGACTATTTTTCCTGAAATTACATCAGGTAGGAAGCAGCAGAATCCAAGTTGGTATAGATCTAGAGCCTGGTCAGTGGTTATGTGAATAATGAATAACCCAAACTTTCTGGTTCATTCAGTAATGCATCATTGTATACCAGTGGACAAAATGAATACGATGATTCTCAGGCATATTTTTAAAAGAACTTTGAAGGTGATGTTGATGTTTAAACTGTTTTAAAGCGCAAGAATTACAGTGGAAAAAAAGTTGGAGCTATATAGGAGATAGTAAAACATGATCTTAATCTTGCCTCTGCTATCAATTCCGCGTATAACTCGGTCCACTGTAACTTCCCTGACAGTTTCCTTGTCTGATAACCAAGGAGCTGAGAGTTGGGATGGGTAAATGCTTGGCTGTTTAGGTACTAGATAAGGTGACCCCTTTCTCTCAAATGTTTCAAAATTTTATGAGTAAGAAGTAACAAAAATGAGAGCAAATAGGAGTTCAGCACAATTTCAAAAAGGAGCCCATTGCCTAATGACCCATTTCCTTGAAATGAGAACTAATCACACAAGTCCCAGCTCTAGGGCACTGTGTGCTATGACCGGCACTACTGTCATAAGTTGCTGTGAGACTGATGACTTCATATTTTGACTACACATTTCCCGTGACTATGGGCGGATTTAGATGGCTTGAGCAATGGGCAAAAAAGATCACATCTCCTGACGATTTCCTGGATCATTGATATCCTTTGGCTACTATCAGGGCCAAGGAATAAAGACATGACAAATTTAATAAGGAAAACCCTGTGGAAAGCATGGACTCGTAATAGTAAACTTAGGTGATAATGAACAACACCCCTCTCCCCCAATCGCAGAGTTTTATGAAAAGCAGCCTTCCTCTCTGTCTTACCCTATGTGTAGTTGGGGGTTGGCTTTGATGCTCCAAGCTGTGAATCTCTTCCTTGTGTCTTCTCTTTCATTGGCCCAGATTAAAAGAGGAGCCTCATGCTGGGCCTTGACACAAATGGCAGATGACAAACCCAAAACCAACAAACTACGTTAAAATCCTCGCATAGATGTGATATCATCCTGTTCTGCTGAGCAAAACAAATGGTGGGACTGACTGTGGCCAACAAGGGACAGGGAGCACATTCTAACTGCAGGGGGAACCCCGGGGGTGGCTGGACACAGAAGGATGTGCTGTGACTACAGAGGGAGGGGAGCGTAAAGTGCTGACAAGTGATCTGGGAGCCGATACCCAGGCTCTCACTGTGAACCCGAAGGGTATTCCTAAACATCCTGTCTCATACCCAGTCTTCCTACTTCTTTACCGTGGGGTGCCTCCTTCCTGCAACTCTTGACGGCATAGGGATGCTGGAGATGGGGTGCAGTAAGAGAGAGAAGTGAGAAGAAGAAGAAAGAATTAGTGAAAACAGTAATCACAGTTATTTAGTGCATTTTAGAGACAGAATGGAATTTGGGGTAATGTATTTCAACCCTTTCATCTGTAAAATGGGCAAATCAAAACAAAACAAGGATGAAAATCACAGACACTGCTAGGTTTTACAGACAATGGTAGTTTCACTTTTCGATGACAGGTCTTTGGACTCTTGTATTCTTTTGACCAACGAACAACCCACCCACGCACCCCCCCACACACACAGAATATGACCAGATTCTTACTTTCCACATTTTTAAACAGTAGTGATTTTCACTAGAGGATGACACACGCTTCTGTCTCTGAGATGTGGTTGTGTCTGCTGTTATTGGAAGTATACAACTTGGAAAACTAATCCACCACCTGCCCAAATCCCACTATTTCACTTGAACAACCGAAAATGAGTTGAGCTCTGTGAAGCCCCTCAAGGGCTTCGGATAAATTTCACTGAATTGTAATTCAATATTTTTACTTCAATCCGCACAACTATGTATATTGGTGAGATTGGGCACTCTCATCATCCCAACGAACTGTGATGTATCTTCTCTGAATTACATTTAAATTGAATTTGAAAAGACTTTCCAGCACATAAAAAGAAAGACCAGGGAAAATGCCTCGTTTCTTTCCATCTTAGAAACTGAAGGGAGCAGGTTGCCGAGAGTTTTATCATCAGAAGTTCCTATTCTGTAAATCTGAACTGGGAAATGTGGAAAAAAATCAAGCCATTTTAAAATATATTCGGAGAACGAGGAGGAGAGAACAGTCAACGTGTTCAATTCATTGTCAGTGATTAGCTGACTTTATTCTGATTTAAGAAGCACACACACAAAAATCATTCCCTATTCTCTCTCCAACTGTACGGTGAAATGAATACAATGATCATAAAATGATGAATTTTTTAAATATATCTTTTGCTCCTTAAAAAAAAAAAATAGCTGGCCTGTCAAAATAGGTGCTGCCTTCCAAATTTCCAGATTACAGGTGTTTCCCTGTGATATAATTAACTTAAATGGCTGTCTTCCTGCCACGATGACAAAGGTGGGACACTTTACGTAACTACTATCCATCTTGTAAGGAGTGCATAAAGCTCTCACTCCTGACTGGCTTCACACACTGATTAATAGACACTTTCTATTTTAGGCTTTAATTAAAAGCAATAAAAGCAGTCAACTGTAGGCCGTGATTGTGCTGGTGACAAAAAAAAAAAGTGTCATTAGCGAGATGGAAGATCAAGTACTGAACGAATTTAGCATGAAGCCTTGTAAGTGGGTCCATATGCCTGTGCTTAAACTTCTCTGAGAGTCCCCATCACTCAGAGAGCGCACATAGCGTAAAAAAAGAGCAATTAAGAGTAGAACCATCAGTGTTAGGCCCAATGTGCTTGACTTTAAAAGAAATCCACACCCTATTTTTCCTATATTTATATAAATAGCGAAGTCAGTGGAAACAAATGAAAAAAGATAACTTTCGAAAGAGCAAACTTTAGCCTCTAGATTGTGTTCTAAAATACACAGGGCTGGATTAACATTGCGTCTGAAGAGTGATTTAATGTAAATCATCGAACAGATGTCATGGGCTGTTGTGACGCATCGAGAAAAGTCAAGCAAATGGTTATTGATTCCCACAGTATTGTACTAATTATTCACTTACCACTCTACGACAAATATTTACCCGTACTCTAAGCCATATGCCATAGAGAAAGTAGGCGGGTAGACAGGAAGTCGTATCAGCAACACTCGGGAGGATGGGAGTTGTATGATTTTTGCTTTCTACTCGCATTCCCACAGCCCCTCTGAGCCTTTGAGTGACAAGCAGAGCAACCACTGCCAAGGAATTCCTAATACCTGATGCACACTGTGGGATATTTACAGGGCTGCAAGAGGGTCCCTATTTCCCGAGGTTCTAAGGGCAGTTCTCTATGGTGTACTGAATCAAGCCCAAATAAAGACTTCAGAAAGAGCCTGAGCTCAGTTTATTCTTCAGAGGAAGGCTTCCTTCTCACTCTGGACAGGGACAGCCCTGCCGTGTTCGCACATGATGTAAGGTCGTGACTTATCAGGGCTCCGTGTTTTGGCACAGAAGGCAGACAGATACCAACGTAGCCATTTAAGAGGGCAGCGTTACAAAGGTTTAAAAAATGAAATCTAGTGTGACAGGAAAAACATTCACATATGAGTTTCACAGCCTCTCCCCTTCATTTCCCATTAAAGATAATTCTAGTTTTTGCCAGTTTTATTCAGGGTGTTATGTGTGTGTTGGCCAAATGGGGGGTGAAAGGGGGTTGGAAGGGTGGAAACTAAAGAAACCAAACACAAATTGATTGATTTTGTTGGAAAAGGCATAGAATTACCCCTAGAAAATAAAACGTATAGAAAGGGGAACTGGTGATAAACATAAAAGCCAGCAATTCTGTGTTTTAGAGAAGCAATGCCGGGGTGGGGGGTTTGAAAGAGAGCACAGCCTTGCTGAAGGCAGTGAGTAAAACAGAATGGAAGACGGGAGAGGACTTGTAAATTTTTTTATTAAAATTTCTTTATATGCCTGTGATCTTCTGGAGGATAACAGTAAATGTTTAAAGTATATTTAAAAATGTCTTTAGCTATAGGACAGGAATTTTATTTTAATACAATATTTTACAAACTCATACAAAATGGGCAGTAATATATATAGATTTTGCCAATATAACAGTAAGTGTAAAGTCCCTCTCTTTTCTAATACACACATCTAGAAATCTAGCCAGCTCTTCTTGAAACTACCACAGGCCAATTTATTCCAGTCATTGGAAATATGAGACAAGTTTAAATTATATTTTAGTGTGATTCTTAAGATATTGAAACATTGATATTAGATACTGAGGGGTAGATTAACTTCCTTCCTTCTTTACTATCATTAATACTATAAATCAGAATTAGGAATGTCTAAACACGTGCACACACACTGACATTTTTCTCCTGGAATGGATGTTATTCAATTTTGTAGTTTCTGTAACCTTCTTATCAATTGCAAAACACTATGGTTTAATACCCCTGCAATCTAGGAAGGGTTATTTTTCCCTCGCCATATTCAGTTAGATTAAAATAAAAGAGTGCAAATCTTTCTGGTTATTTCTTCATCAGTCGAGAAGTCCATTAAAATTCCAATATTAACAATCAGTTTTTGTAATTAAAATGCATCTCTTGGTTCTTTTCATTTGGTCAACAGACAGCTTCTATTTGCATATAAAATCACTGGGATGTGAATTGTAAGCAATTCACGATGAGAATCCTGGACCTAAAAACGTCTCTCTTACTTGTAAAATTGTCCAAATTCTACTTAGCAGGCCAATTCAAACCTACACGTACAGTGTTTCTACTAAGCTCAAATCAATACATAGACTTTTCTAAACTCTTTTCTGTGTATGTTATTTTACTTACATAAATTTTGAGTGTGTTTGATTGAATCCAAAGACCAGGGTTGAGTCTGGGCTTTTCCTCCTAAAAGCAGAATATCCCTGTACAATCAGTGTAAATTTGTGACATTTTAATGAAATTGTGCATGGAATGAGCTCAGTACTCAGCACAGGGACCAGCACAGAGCAAGCTCCCATAAAAGGAAGCTGTTATTTTCATGATGAAATTAATGTTTGAATTCTTTTCCAAAGCCTCATAGAAAGAGATTATGCATTTCAACGTTGATGATTCTAGCGAGGTGGGCCAGCATCCACAACAGCAAGTACAGAGTGCTCACTCTATGGATACTAAAGCCCCCACAAAGCCTAGAATTAGAATATCTTGACTATCCCAAGGACGGACATCTTTTGCTCCACAAAAAAACCTTCACTGCCAACACCTCCACGCGTTTTGGGACCTCCGCAAGACACACCGCTCTCTCTCTCTCAAACGGCTGTACAAGTGGAATTTTTGGAAAAATAATGAGGATTTGTTTGGATATTTTACATTCTCACTATAATTATATCTCTTGGAGACGTTAACATCAAACGTAGTGATTATTTCAATCAGGAAAATATTAATTACTATAAACCTAGGTCTAAGTATCATTACGGATCACGCTCTCAATGGGATCCAGTTTTGAGAGATGGACACATTTTCTCTTTTCTGGGGTCATTGCCTGTACTTCCTTCCCTGTTTAGGTGAGCCAAGAAGGGTAGGGGCTACTGGTGTTCAGAGAAGGGCTAGGAGAAGAAACACCCTTCCCTGAGGACATGAGGCTCCGCCAAAGTTCTTTCTCCTAGAGGAATGTTCTTTATCATGGAGAATACTCCGGGTATATTTCCCACTGGTTAGTTTCTCCTTTAAAGCCAGAACACTGACAGGATCTTTCTTGGCTCTTAGCCACAAGAATCTGGTAGGATTCCAGGATGTAAAACCCGTGTAAGGTGTCCCTCAAAGAGTTTCTCACTCCTGTCAGACCATAGTTAGCCTCCAGAAATGTGCCAGAAGTGCCATTTAAATGTTCCTATCAGTTAATTACTCCAGGGGCAGCTTCGACTCCAGCTGGGACCCTAGATTCACCATTTCTCCAGAGTCCAGGGTGGCGGCTCGCCCTCCGAACTCACCTCTTTGATGGATCGAGAAAAGTCAATTTTCAGTTTGTTCAGTTTCTTTTCCTTGTTACAAGGTCAGGTCAAGCTCCATGTCAGAGCTGAAACTCTAAAGTATATTTTTTCATCTTTTTTTTAGGTAATTCAATTTGAATTTTAGTGACATAATTTCTTCTGGATGACTTTCATTGGGTCCATTGCAAATTTATGTATTTGAATTTTATAAAACTATACTTGTGAACATTTTCAGGATTGAGGTGGTTGAATTCAAATTTAAATGTAAAGAAGAGTTGATAATAAAATGTTTTTCATTATTTTGAAAAATAAAATAATAAATTATTTCTTAGATATAGAGTATACTATTTATATATTGTTGGTTTCTTCAGGACTGATAATATAACACCATAAGTAATTTAGTCTAGTATTATTAGAAAAAAATTTCTATTTCATAATCCCTCAGAAAATGTCAACCAAATAGTAATTTACCAAGCTTTCTAATGACAACCAAAATAACATATTTATTGTTTATTTCCTGAGTGAGAAAATGTCTCCAAACCTACTTACACATAATTTAAATACAAATACAAAATATAACAAGATGAATCATAATATAAATTGGAAATTGGATCATTTAAAAATTTTTGATTGTTTTAAAAGCAACAATATACATGGAGATAAATATGTATTTTCTTTCACCGACCCTCCATCATTCTCTCTCTGAAGATCTAAAAGAATCAAGATACTTTTAATAAAATCATTATTAATTAGTAGCCTTTTTTTGTCTATTTAATGCAAAAAAAAATCAGAGAAAAGAGAAAACAAAACAGAAGCTAAACAAACAATGATGCGTGAGGATCATTTAAAAAAGTCATTGCCAAGAAACAATTTGTTTTACTCCAAATGTCTAATAATGTCAGCAGTAGGGAAAATGAAGGTTATCTGCCATTGAAAGCGAACAAAGACACAAAAGTTTCATTGTAGCATCCCCTCCTTCCCTTTAAGGGGCTTGACATGTTGCATAAATGTTAGAGAAGAAACTTCCATGTGGCTTATCTCTGCTTACAGAGAATGTTTGAACAAAGATGCAGGGGTTTAGTATTATTACCATTATTATTATTATTGTTATTGTTATTATTCTCTCCCTGGACTTGGAGTCATTTTCCCACATCTGAGAACTGCCACACTTTGAGTATTTGTGGGTGCAGAGCCTACTCCCCACTAGAAAAGTCACTAGGAGATGACCTCAGGTCAGCCACATAGGCACTTCTGCCCAGGGTGTCAAACCAGAACCTACTGGTACCCTGCAGGGTAGTGATAACAGAAGTGGGGATGCAGTCAGTGGAAATGACATCATGAAACCCATGTGGAGATTAGGTCCAGTGCCCTGTGGCAGTGACAATGGTGGTTAAGCTATGAAACCTGGAGTTGAACAGAAGAAGCAAGTTTTCTCACTGAACTGATTCTGAGACTTGACTTGGGCTGTGCCTCTGCCTGCAAACCTTCCCTAGGCTCCTGCTTGTTTTTGAACCTGCTTCTCCAGCTATTCTTGTGATAAAAGTGCTATCCAAATGTCATTTTCTGAAATCAGCCTGAACTATGTTTTATTGTTCACAACTAAGAGGTCTGGCTAAAATTGAGGCCATGACTGATAATATCATTGTTTTAAAATGAACAAAAACTCTAAATGTGGATTTAGTGACCACATCTTTTGTGGTACCAAACAATTGAGTTTTTTTTAACAATATGTGTTAATGAAATTTTGCACCAAGGGAAGCACATATTTCCATTAGGGGTAAGAAAAAGAGAAAGACATATGCTTGGGGGAATTGCAGTAAGAGTTTATGATTGCTCCTGGGACTCATGGTGGGGGAAAGAAAGAAATAGATGGAGAGAAGGAGAGAGGGAGGTAGAGAGAGAGAGAGAACACCTGTGGGAAGTTCCTAGTAAAAGAAATAATTGAGGGGTTTTCAGAGCAAGCATACCTAGTTCTGAAATTGAACACGGTGTTACAATGCAATCACACCTCTATCCAATCTCCCTCTAGCTGTCATACGTAATGCTTTATAGAGCAAAGATATTGGGAAGACATTCTGTGCAGATTGATGTTAGGGGGGAAAGGTAAATCCTTCATTAACAGAGATCAATAATTCACCACCAGAAAAACATCAGAGCCAAGAGTGACCAGGAAATTTGTGAGATTTCTCAAAATTTTCAGATTTTTTTTTCAGAAGTGGAGCCAGGCTTCCACAATATTTGGAATGCAGGGTTTAGTGACTTTCCTTCTGATATTAAACAAAAATGGAAGCCCTTATTTTGCAGTAATTCTAAAGAACAGTAAGCAGATGAATGGGTGTCACCTTTATAGTACTTACAACAAAGAAATTCCTTTATGACGCATGTTTTCTAGGCCATTTCATATTAGTGGTAAGAATAAGATGATCATAAAGCCTCCAAAACAGAGATTTTCTCATTCCATATTCTCCAAATTACAGGATTCCTTGTCCCAAAGAATCTTCCCAAACAGCTCCAGAGAATGTATGGAATGAGATGGGAAGGGAAAGTATAGTCCAAGGACATTCCCTACCATGGACCCCAAGAGGCAGTTTGGTTACTCCTAAAGGCCCAGCGAGATTGTGGCCCCCTCTCTTCTTCTTGAGACAGGCATTAGGATTCTTGCCCCAGGGTTAAGGGCAAGAAAATGACCAAATACCAGAGCTAAGAAATAGGCAGTTATTCCACAAAGTGCGGTGGTTAAAGGTCCAGTTTGCCTGAATGTGGTTCTCCCATCTCTTCGAAAGGCTTTTCTTTCCCACACAACTGGTGTATAAGGAGGGCCTGGGTGCAAGTGGTCGAAGAGTAGGGGAGGAAGGATCTAATTTGCCTTAACAAATCAGGAAATGCATCGTGCAGGAGTCATGTAGCCTGAGTCTCAGAGATTATTTGTTAATTCACCAAGACGTGATGGAGGGATACCATGTTTTCTTTTAGTCCACAGTATCCATTGAGTCCTTTGTACATGCTTGGTGCTGTGATACAGAGTGGAAGAATGAAGGATGTGCTTTCCCTCTAGATCTATCAATCTAGTGGAAAAAATGAACTTTATACACACAATGACACAACTACTTTTGTAAATATGAAATACCCTAAGCATTATGGTAGAAAAGGTTAGGTTGCTATAAGATAATAGAATAAGGAAATTAATTTATATTGGGACCATGAGGGAAGATTCTATTGAAGAAGGCTTCTTATATATGAGATAAAATCTAGTTAAGCAAAGGATGGTTGGAAGAAAGCTCCACAGAAAGCAAAGAGCAAATGCAGAGCCCTTGGAGATTAAATGTGTGGTCATCTGAGAAACTGAAGAAGGCTCAGGTGAAGACACAGCAAGAAGGTGGTCCACCATCTGCTAGCCATGGAGAGGATGTGGCCGGGGGAGAGGGGAGAAGCCAACCCTATCAGCATCTTGATTTTCTAGCCTCTAATAGTATGAGAAAACAAATCCTGTTTTTTAAGTCACCCAGCCTGGGGGCTTTTGTTAAGCAAACTAACAAGTAAAACAAGGTTTGCCCTAAATACTGATTTTAAAAATTAAAGTTGGTTGGGGCGCCTGGGTGTCTCAGTCAGTTAAGTGTTTGCCGTCAGTTCAGGTCATGATCCAGGGGTCTTGGGATCAAGCATGCATTGGGCTCTCTACTCAGCGGGGAGCCTGTTCTCCCTCTCCCTCTGCCTGCCGCTCCCCCTGCTTGTGCTCTCTCTCTCTCTGCCAAATAAATAAATAAATAAATAATCTTTAAAAATAAATTAATTAAAATTAAAATTAAAGCTGGTGATACACACAATTAGATTAAATTTACATTAAAAAAACCTGTGATGGTCACTGGGACATATTCTACACCTAAGGGGGTGGAGACCAAGTAGATTAAGGAAAATTTCCTTAACTACGACAGGGGAGAGGAAATTGCAAGAGGTTATTTCAGCATTGATCCTTCAGTTGAAGTCTCAAGGGACCATCAAATAGAGATGTCCAGTAAGGACTAGTAATATCCAGTAAGAATTTGTCAATGGAGCTTGTAATTTGAGAAGAGAGTCTGCTATAAATATAGAGCTGTGGTTACTCATGTATATTTAGAAGAATATTTCAAGAAAAAATTTGTATATCATTTTCTCATCCTACCAGAGAAAAATGTTTTCTAGAAATTGTGTCATTATCACTTTTAGAGTCTGGATAAAAACGTTCTTTTTGGAATAGTTTGGTTGATAATCAAAATCAACAAATACATTACATGAAACAATGAATACACACACACTAAATGAAGCTTTGTCCTAGGAGTAACAGAAACAAAACAAAACAACCATGATGACAAAATACACTAAATCCACAGAAAGGATCAGAGAGAGATGTATTGCCAGGGAACATCAAAGGAGCAGGGGTCATGGAGGACTCAAATGAACAGAGAAAACCTTAAGGATTAGGCTGAATTTCACCTGAATTTGAAGAGAGAAAATATTTACCTAGTCATAGAAACTGGAACACCTAAAAAGCAAGAAAAGGATATCCCAGGAGGCCGTAGTGACGTTATAATGCTAAGAGGAAATAGATATGGTTTGGGAGAAATTGTGAAAAATTTAAAGTTAGGAGAACTTTCTCAAGAGAAATTATGCGAAAGAAGTAGATGAAGGATGACAGAGATTTCAGAGCCCCGTTTCTTAGCTCAGAATGTGTGGACTTGGGAAGAACCCAGCTGTAGCCTGCTGTCTTATTTACTCTCTCTCTAAACAAGAATTTTCTTCTGTATGACATATAAATAATTGGAAAAGATCCACAGGTAAATACCAGTTATATTTGCTTGAAACAATACTATATGGGTCAGTGATTGTGACCCTTATCAAAATATTTGTTTTAAACTGACATTGGCTTGAACATAATATTAGGTAGCTAACGTCTATATAAGACATTTCCAAAAGGAGGAAAATACTGAGAAGTTGCTACATCTGATCGATACCGAAGGGGCCAATTCAGTTGGCATCTATCTAACTGACTCCAGTGTTGGAATTGTGGGATTTAGAAGCATAAATTTCTCACAAGGGTCATGAAAGCCAATGCTGTATTGGGTAAATGGTCTGGAAGAAAGTAGAACTTAGTAACAGAAAGCAATGTATCTCTGGGCTGTATAGGAATAGGGCATGTAGGTTTGCCTCTAAAAGAAACAATGCGTTTATTTCTTTAATAAATTTTAATCATTAGCATAAATTAGCAAATATCTCAAAATTACTTTGTATGAAATATTCTGCTGATAATATCTTGGAAACTAAGGGAGTGCCTGCATGGCTTAGTTGAGCATTGACTCTTGATTTCGGCTCAGGTCATGATCTTGGGATCATTAGATCCAGCCCCACGTCTGGCTCTGTGCTCCTCATGGAGTCTACCTGAGATTCTTTCTCCTTCTTCCCTCCCCTTCCTGTCTCTCTCTCTCACATTCTCAAAAAAAAAAAAATATATATATATATATATATATATATGTGTGTGTGTGCGTGTATAAAATATATATATATAATATGTAAATACATATAATATATTAAAATATATATATAAAATATATATAAAACTCTGTCCAGTGTTGTCTTAAACTAAATGTTAAGGACGGTCCCATTCAAAAGTGAAATATTGGGATCAAATTTCTTGTGGCAACATTCGCTGCAGGATCAGTACTTTAAATATTTAAATTGATGTTGATGCATCCGTTCTTGACACTGGAAGCAAACATAATGCTGTTGTGGCTCTTTCCCCCTTTAATACCTAGTAGGTATTGAAGCCTTACCTATTTCATGTACTCTTTTAATATATGTAAAGATAATAAAGCCATGTGTCATGTTCATCTGAGGCCCATAGGATAAAGAGAGATTTGGGGATACATGAGACTTCTGATGAGGTCTATATATATTATAGGTATAGGTGTCATAGATATATAGATATAGATATGTATAGCTATACACACATAAAATTTGAGCACCCCCCAATTATAAATAAATAGATAGATAGATAGATAGATAGATAGATAGATAGATAGATAGATAAATTTGAGCCCAGGTGAAGCTTCTGGGCAAGCTCAGGTGACCTATAACCTGTAGCAGAGCCAACAAACAGACCCCAGCTAAACCACAGCCCACTTGCAGATCTCATGATTATGAGATAAATGTTCATCGTCTTTAAATCATTCAGATTTGTGATGCCTGTTACTTAGAAGTACTGTGGCAATAATTGATATTTGAATCAATGAGTAAAGAAAAATTTGGTAAATCTGAAATGAGAATAGAATTTACAAAGTTGTTTAAATAATTAGACTATGCAAATACTAATACAAGAAAAAGAAAAGAAAATTAGAATACCATGACTAAATAAAGGATTGGTGAAAGTAACAAAATTAGACTGAGAAAAACCTCCAGTCAGTCCGTTGAGCTGTTTCATGTGTCAAGAAACTGTAACTCTTTAAAACACACAAATAATTGACTAATGCTTCATCTGTGTGGTAAGAACACCACCAGCAGAGTTGCCTGCTTCCCTATATTTATATTGATATTAATGCCTATATCCCTGCTACTACTTATAAATTGACCATTTAAGTTTTTCCCAAGACTAGCAAAATGGCTGTTAGCTATGTTAGGCAGAGCATAGAATGAAACTGAATAGTCCATCCTAACTAGGCTAAATCCTATAAAGAAGCAGGAAGATGGCAAAGTCTTAAGAGAGGAGGATTCTTAATTGAAGAACATAGATCTGCTTCTCCTACGCAAATAGCAATCCTCTTCCCAGACCCTGAATCTGCTTTACCAGCCGAGCCGCCCACTATCTTGACAAACCTCATAATTCTTGGTGATTCTGCCAAAATTTTAAAAAACCACAATACAAGCTAAAAGCAAAGTGGATCTTGATCTATTTGGCTAGATTCCACGTTTTGTCTCAAAACTATGTTACCTTTCAGTCAAGAAATTTACTTTAATCTCAAGGATTTAATATCCCTCTCATATTTGCATATCTAGTCTATTTGGAGATAATTCATGAATTTATTCATTACCATAGTGATATTAATTGAGGGCCTACCAGCACGCACTGAACAAGTAAATGAGCGATTGAAAAATAAATAAATAAATAAATAAATAAATAAATAAATAACTCCACAGGCCCTGCTCTCAAAGAAAGTATAAACCAGTGAATAAAGAAGAAATGTCCAAGGTTAAATTTTAATGCTACAAAACAAAATTGCAAAGAAGGAGGCAGGAAAGACCATTGTATGATTCAGGGGTGAGAGACCTTGTCACGGAGGAAGCAGATTTTTATATGACCCTTAAAAAAAGAACTTAATGTGATTTAACTGCACAAAGAGCATAAAAACCTTTATGCTGCTATAGTACGAGATCCAAAATTGTGGAGATGGATGCATGGGACAGGAGGAGATAGTTGTGACAAAGCAAAGTTGGCTAGAGAGAAGTTTCATTCTGGAGAAAAGTGACCAATAAAGCAAAAAACACACCGAAAACCAAAGCCAAGATGGAGTATTAGGTTCGAAGCACTGGTTGGTATCTACAGAATACACCAATAGAGGTCAATTTCCAGAATCTTCATAAGTTCACGAGTTCATAAGGGCCTGAAGCCCTAAAAGCTGACCCTGGCTTAGGTTTAAGTTAAAGAAGACGCCTTGCTCAAACATGCCAGATTGATATTTTGAAAATACTGTAATAAACACAACAGAGCAGTCCAGGGAGCTGGTGTGGGAGCTAAGTGAGTTTCAAAAAGTTAAAAGGGAGATGCCGGAGCGTTCCATGAATTAAAGCTATTAGGATTGTGGGACACGCAGTACAGAGAAAGTGATCAGCTCAAGGATGACTATTTACTGAGATCCTCTGTGCTCAGAACTAGGGACTGAACACCAGAAGGCAAGCAGGACTGTGGATTGGTGAGAAGCTAGAGTTATGGTAGAGCTATAATCATTCTTTCACACTGAATGGAAGTTGAGTTTTCAAAGCCCATTTCTTCATTGTCTTCTAAGCACGGGGACAACCGTGGATCCTAGAAATACAAAGGCAATCAGGATATGGTAATCATTTTATTTCTTGCTTTGCCTGTTAGGGTCTTCACAGACCAGTTGTAGATTCTCCCACATCAATTACATATGCATGATAGGCAGAACAGTCGGAAAACGTACTGAACTAAGAAAGTCAAGAGAAAACATAACTTAAGCCAAATTAGCAAGAAAAGCAGACTACAGAAGAAGGAGCAATGAGGTTGGCAAAGAAAGGGGAGCAAGGAATAGCGTTGATGGGTGAAGCAGGGCAGTTCATGAACTACATCTGAGAATCACTGACATACACGAGATATTCTATGTAAATTTCAACTTTATGGTCTCACTGCAGAGGTAACTCAGTAAAGCTATCATGCAGAGAGCAGACCTCCCTATACAAAGCAGGGGTTCCAAGATCTCTAGACCAAAATTGGAGGGCTGAGATTAATGGAATACAGAGCCATATGCCAAAGAAAACAAATAGAGTCCTGGACAACAAAAATCTTGGGCCAAGTCAAAAGATGAAAATAGATTTAGCACAGAGGAAAATTGGGGCCAAAAACTTGAAATACTCAGGTCACTGTTCATCCATCCAGACGAGGGGAAAGATTGATCTTCAACAGCAAGGGCTGTAAGGGACTCTGTGACCTGGGAAAATAATGTGGGAATTAATGACCAGGATGGATGGTTACCAGGATACAGGCTGGCCACGTGGTGCTTGCACGATGCATTAGCGAAGCAGGTACTGGATACACAGATGAGGTCGGCAGTTCTTGAGTCCATCGAAGTGGGAGGTGGAGAATGTACCACAGCCTGAGATGCTGATAATGATATAACATTATAAAGAAAGACTCCCAAGGAATTAACTAGGGAAAGAGTATAGCAAGGAAGGGGAGGGAAAAGACAGAAATAAGACTCTCTTTGGTAACAGTTATCAACAAAAGCTATCATTTACTGTGTGCCAGGCATGGTGCTAAGGGCATTTATCTTGTTTAATTTGAAATTGTAGATAAAATTTAATGCAATACATGGACCAATATTTTACCTGAGCTCAGAGCCATGGTGGTCTCCTTCTCTTTCTCCCTTCTGCCCTTCCTTTCCCCCTCATTCCCTTGCTAGTTTGCTTAGGAGAAATTCCTCAGTAAGTCACTTCCTCATGAGTTATCAACACAGGGCCTACTTCTGGGGAACTTGACGTAAGAAAGTGCTGGAACCAAACTTGAACTCAGGGTCATTTCACTTCAAACTTTTGCTCCTATCTCACACACATTTTTTTTTCCCTCAGAATACACACACACACACACACACACACACACACACACACACACGTATATGTGTGTGTGCATACATATATATATATATATTTTTTTTTTTTTTTTTTTTTTTTAATCTGAGACATAGTGAGCTTGGGGCATTTGCCTGGTACCCAAATGAAAAATGTAGTAGGCATTTGGAAAGCAAGATGTAGTTTCCCAAGAGGAAGTAAGCAATTTCTGATTGATTACTCTTTGAACTTCTATGGAGAGCCATCGAATTACCAAGAAAAGGCATTATTATGTCAATGACTATGCTTGGAATCATAGCAAATTCACCAAATTCAGAGAGTTAAGAAGCTTACGTTGAAAGAACATGGTTGACAGATTAGGAAATCAGGTTAAACAAGAGTAGGAACTACCCCAGCGGAGTCAACAGCGACCTTACTGTTTGTGCAGCTTTTATCTTTAGATGCTAAAGAAAGAAAGGAAGAAAAGAAGGAAGGAAGGAAGGAAGGAAGGAAGGAAGGAAGGAAGGAAGGAAGGAAGGAAGGGAGGGAGGGAGGGAGGAAGGAAGGAAGGGAGGAAACTTACTTCAAGGTAAAATACTCTATTTTATTACATTATGTGTTTGTAGTTACAACTATTTTCAAAACGTTAGAGTCTATATTTTGCTACGTCTACCTTTACTGCAGGTATTCCTAAATATCTTGCAAAATTTTATGTAATGCATGTTTGTCATCCTTACATATTCTTCTGGCTCAGTGGGTGACCCCTATGTCCTACAGTGAAATAACTGCCGCCCGGCGACGGCAGAACGGATGACAACCCACGTAGCTGGGGACGCTGCCGAGCCGGAGACAAGGACGTCTCCCACGGAGTCTTCAGAAGCAGCTCATCTATACCGTAATTGGCCAGGTTGTCTTATAGAGCCGATTACCATTTGTCAAGCATTAAAAACACTCCTTAAATTGTACCACTGGACTCACGCAGGGATGCAGTTAAACATCAAATCATTTAATTAAATCTAAAAGACAAACACACAAACAAGAACCACGCCCCAAACTTCGCATCACAACCCAGGTCATGGGTACGTCTCCGGAAGAAGAATAACAAGACCAGACCTGGTGGACAGACACTTAAGCCACGAATCACAGGGATCCTGGGTTCTCTGGAAAATCTGGTGCTTCAAGGAAATAAACCACACTCCAGTATCTACTTTGCTACTTTGTGAGATGGCTCATTCACTGTTTACAGGACCCTTGGGGCACTCTGCAGGCCAAACAAAGCCATTAATTTTTTTCTTGAGTTTAGTCAGAATATTAAAGATAAGTGACAGAGACAGGATAAAGGCGTGGAGATAAGACATCTGAGATGAAGGCTCCAATATGATATCTCACTGAGGAATTCTCAGCGTGAAGAGTATCTAAGTCCGGACACAGGGCTGGGCCTCAGCATGGCCGGCAGGCCAAGAAGGGGGAGTGCACCGCTGAGTCTTCGCTGAGGGGGGTGAGCAGGGCCGCCTCCCTGCCGGGGTGCCCATGTCTTCCCAGGGCGTCTTGGTGCTGAGCATACAAGCGAGTTGGCTTCAGTAGCCACGACAAGAAGAAAGGCAGGGATGCAAAGAATTCTGAGGAGTGACCGCATTTATTATCAGGTCTAGGAACTGAATGCTGCCAAAACGGGTCTCTGTTTTTAAACCCTCTGCCCTCGCCTGCTGGTAAGGAAGGGAGGAGACAGAGATGAGTCAGCCGTAACACAGGTGCTTGTCCTTTGGTCTGTCCATGCACACTCCGCGTTCAAGGCAAGGGGATCTGTGATTTCCTCCTACGTGATTCTCCCCTACATATTCTCCCTTCCATCAAATAGCATTAAAGATCACTACCCTCCCCTACCTTCCCCTACCCTCCACCACCCTCCACTACCCAAGTGCATATTACATATACTTTCAGTGCTGAGTTTCATCTTCCATTCTCTCCAGAATTCCAAAGGATGATTATATTTCTTTGTCTTCCTCTCCAGGGCTGTGTCGCACTTTGAACTAGCCTCGGAGTTTCCCAAGCAAACTTATGATCAGCTGCATCGATCTCAAGACAATTGATGCCTCAGCTGTGCAGATTTGAGGGCGAGAAGCTGATAGCACCAGAGGCCATTAACTTTCTTTTCCAAAATCACCTTTCTCATTAGATTTGAAAAATGTGTTTGAGAACAGCAGCTTATGGCAGTCGACTAGATAAAACTTCAGAAAGATAGTACACACAAGGAAAGGTGGGACAAATTGCAATGATAAGGTATGTCAGCAGAGGGCTGATGTTGCAAGAATATAGTGTCTTTGTATCTGTAGCCATTCATTAGGCAAGGTTATGTCAGTGCTGTCGGCAGAGAGAAATGAAGACTCCAATATACCTAGGAGCAACTGAACATAATTATCGGTACCTCTGGACTTCTGTGTCCCTCCCTCAGCCTACTCGTCGGCACTGGTATATTCCTTTGCAAAAATAGACATGCCAGAAAAATATTTGGAAAATAGTCACTTTCAGTACTTTAATAATTCATGATTGGAAAATAACGACTCACTCCACATTATAATATTGACTATGCCTCAGAAAAAAAATATCTGATTGTTAACCCTGAATAATCATGAAAGTCTAAAGGTGTCCTATTAGCTTAGGAAACAAGAGTTATGTTTTTAGGGGGTTTGGGGGAAGACACTTAAAATGAAGAAAAAAACCCTTGTTCCCAATGTTAAGCCATGATCAGTATATATCAGAACATATTCTTTTGCGATAATGTCCATATTTGATTCTTTATTTTTACCAGTGAAACAGTGGCAGGTTCCTGTAGATAAGGGAAATATCTGCATAACCCACAAAAAGTATTCGGAATGAGGCCAATTCTTATCTAAGAGAATTTTTCAGTTTTTGCATCTTATACCTGGAGAATGTTTAGAACCTCATCCATGAACTTTCTCTTGGAAAGAGAATGACTTTCAGACCTAACGTGAGTAATAGGAATCTGATCAAAATAATTTCATTTGTGAAGATTCAAACTCTCTAATGTGGTTATGGCCGAATCAGGAAAGAACTTCCACAGCCCCCTCCCAGCACTCCCAGTTGTATTCTCACAAATCCTGACTTCACTTTAGCCTCTGAAGGTGAAACTCTCTGCTCCTGTCTCAGGCCAAGCGCCCAATTTGTTTGGGGCCCCTGTGCTCACACCTCCTCAAGAACGTTGCTTCTGCAAATGAATTTTCTCACGTATTTATTGGATCATTACATGAGCTAACACAGACGGCTCGATATCCTTTGCCAGCACAACATGCAAGTAAACAAAACAGAAGACCTGGAGCCCATGTCCCTAATCTAATGTCCATTTCTATGCTCTCTTCAAAAGATGTCAAAATCTGCCAGGAAATGGAAACTGAGGCAAAGTTTAAGAACTAGTCTTTCAGGGAGGGTGAAATCTCAGGCAAAGATATGGAGGGTAAACAAATGAAATGAAGAAGGGGAAACAGGGGCGCCTGGGTGGCACAGCGGTTAAGCATCTGCCTTCAGCTCAGGGCGTGATCCCGGTGTTACAGGATCGAGCCCCACATCAGGCTCCTCCGCTAGGAGCCTGCTTCTTCCTCTTCCACTCCCCCTGCTTGTGTTCCCTCTCTCCCTGGCTGTCTCTAACTCTGTCGAATAAATAAATAAAATCTTAAAAAAAAAAAAAGAAGGGGAAACAGATATAAGATTATATATTATGAAGCAGCTTAATGAGACATAGCTGTTTGCTCAGGCTCACAGTATAATATAGTAAAGTATAACTCCAGTAGGCCAAAAAGAAACACCTTATCTGGGAACCACCCATAAGTAGAAGAATGGGGGAGGGATTTACCTGTGGGTTCCTTTACGCCTCCTCTTTCTCACGGGCAAGACTGTGTTAGCAGATCATTAATTCCACATGTTGTATTGTGTCACCTGGACCTTTGGGGAGCTACTGGGGATCAGATATCATGTCCTAAAGTGTGGGACTTCATCTGAATCCCCAAGTAATGGCAAGGGCCCAGGTCATTCCCTTAGGGGCCTCTCTCAGGTAGGGTCGGGGTGACAGCAACACTTTGGCTCCCTCTGCACAAGGAGTGAAGAGAAACTTTCCTACACATGACACTTGCCCTGGTAGAAACTTCTGGTGAGCGAGCCAGGATACTGCGACCACTTGTGGGGGCAGCTGTGTGTTATTTAAGACTAAGATGCCAAGAGCCCACGAAACAGATAAGACAAATTAGAGCAGAGTATGTATAAATTGTGCCTGATTAAAAAGAACATTGTCTGTACTCATGCAACTGTCTGCACTCAATCGTGATTTTTACAACTCAAACCCCAATGGTTGCTCGTCACTTTTCTTATCCTTTCAGCAGGATTGCTCCTTCAGTCTCAAATCACCTTCTTGCCCTCTTGAAGAACTTACTCCTCATTTCTCTGTTACCTGTTTTTGTTTTTGTTTTGTTTTGTTTTTTCCCCTCATTCTCTCTGGTGGCTACGTCTTCTTTTCTGAGATTTCTAAATGTTTAAGTATCAAGACTCAATCATGCCTGGGCCCCTTCTCTTTCTCTCACTACTCATTCTTTGTGTAATATTATCAAAATTGCAGTAAATTCCATTTCTATGCTGATGATGCCTATATTAATTTCTCTGGTTTCAACCCACCCTTTAACTCATTTCCCATATACTGAACTACTTACTCATCATTTCCTCTTGACCCCATTCAGATCTTAACTCAAATAAATAAATGAATAAGTTCATGGAAAAGAAATCTTAAATAGCTAATAGGAAAGATTCTCAACTTTCATAGTAATCAGGAAGGTATAAATTAAATCATTGATTATATACAATATCACAACCTCTATAGTAATTACAAAAAAATAACAATCTAGCAAGCAAACTGGCATGGCATATAAGGTGGTGATGATGTAAAGAAAAGGAAGTCCAACGTGGCCCTTTATTCTTAACACACAGGAGAGCAATCAGGTGACAGACGCCCGCTAAGCTGGAAAATGCACATACCGTTTGACACATCAGACGTCCTTCATCTCTTTAAAGGAATGTTCCAGCAAGAAGCTTATCTTGAGTGACTACCTATACTTTGTGTCTAAACCTTGCATGTCTTTTCCTTTGATTAGCTTGGTTGAAGTATAAGTGATACACAGAAAACACTTATTTAATAACTATGATTTGATGAGCTTGGATATGTGCAAACACTTGTGAAACCATCTCTACAATCAAGGCTAATAAACATATCTGTCCCCTCCAGAAGTTCCCTCCCGCCCGCTCCCCCTTTTCTGTGGTAAAAACACTCAACATGAGATCGACCTTCTTATCAAACCAAGTGCACAGTGGAGTATTGTTAAACAGAGTCGTTCTGTTCTTCAGCAGAATTCTAGAACTCACTCAACTCGTATGTGTCCCTAAAGTGACAAGTAGGCTCACGACAGAATCAGCTGCTATTGTAAAATAGAGAAACAATCTAATTTTATATTCATAGTGGAAGAGATAAACGTGGATATAGTTATACAATGAAACGCAGAACAACTGGAGTAACTCCAAGAACGTAATGGCAAGTGAACAAAAGAAGTTGAAGAATATTCACATTAATGCTCTATGGATGGTCTTACAAACCTACGGCCTATTAATAAATTAGCCTGGAAAGAAATGCAGCATATTTAACATAATGTGACTTTTGGAATGAAAGAGAGAAATAGCTCCAGGTAGACAGCAAATAGAATTCCAACTGTATCTGTAACATTTTTTTTCATGAAGGAAGCTTTGAACGGGGGGGAAAAAAAAACTTTCTTTAAAATGCATTTTAAAATAGGGGCACCTGGGTGGCTTAATACGTTAAGCATCTGACTTTGGCTCAGGTCATGATCCCAGAATCCTGGGATGGAGCCCCATATGGGGAGGGGGGGGGGGTCCCTGCTCAGTGGGGAGTCTGCTTGTCCCTCTGCCCCTCCCCTCGACTCGTGTTCTCTCTCTCTCTCTCAAATAAATAAAATCTTTAAAAAACTATTTTTTTTAATTTTAAAATAGCATTTTAAAATTTGTGTAAGGGGAAAGAAACCAACATTTATCAATGGCTAACTATGTGCCAGTTTTCTGATTCAGGTTTGAATCCTGGCTCTGCCAATTCATTAGGTATATTGCTATGAACAAGTTAGTAGCTTTCCTAAGATTTCGTCTGTTTAACTGTAAAATAAGGACAGGGGTAGCCTCTTAGCATTGTGATAATTCAGTTACATGATTCATTTATGAAACATTTTACAGAGTACTGGCATTAACAGTTGCTCCGTGAATGTGAGTTATTCTCGCCGGGTTAAGAACCCAGGCAGTCTGTCTCCACGGTCTCAGCATGCCGGCTTAAGGAGAAAACCACAGTGAAAAAATTATAATTAGGATGCCCTTTTTGTTTTTTTCATCTTGAAAATATACCCACTGCTGACGAGGTCATCAGCAGGAGAATCAGTAGTCTATTCTTGATTAATTAGCACAGAGCTTTAAGCATGAGTCAAGCTTGGTGAGTTGTTTGCCATCAAATGACACAGAATATCATGTTCAGAAACCTAAGCGAGTTAAAATAGAACATTTAACCAGTGTTTCTTGCAATATCTGAATAGGAAACATTAAAATATTAATTTCAAAACTGTCCGTTAACACAATTATATCATTGCATCGTCCAAATTACCCTGAAAATGAATTATTGAACTGAACATAAAAACCTCAGTCAGCTGTCAACATCAGCTCGAGGATTATATATTTACCAGTTGAGGGACTTGTAAGCTAAAGGCTCTATAAATATGGAATACAAAACTTGCTGAATTTGAGTGTGTTTCCCAAATTTATACTTAATTTTTTTTTCCTGCACATTTGAATATACAGCAGAATTGAAGGTTAAGGAAGAGATAGGGAAGATTTTTGCAAGAATCATTTAAACTAGAAAGACTGTTCTCCGCGTGGCCTAGTTACCAGATTTCTGCTGAGGTGGCATTCCTGGGAGCACTCACCCTTGCGAACACATGCTTTTGTATTTATTCCCCAGGTTTTTCTCATTTCAGCTTTTACATGGTTTCCTTCTATAATTCCTTAGGGGCCACCTGGCCTCCTTTCCAGACTAAATGCTTGGGCTGCTACTGAAGGCGAACTGGTGGCCACCTGTGCTCACAGACGCCCTCCCTCAGCCATTACAAAATGGCTGCAGGGCCCACTGAGCAATAAAACACAGCCCCTCACGGATGCAGGCTTCTTGCTCTTTCTACTACCACCATCTGATTGAGTGAAAATGCTCTAACCTTTTTCCCATCTTTCTTTTAGATGAAACCCGAGAGGTGTAGCTTCAAAATTTCAGACTACAAAATTTCAGGCTACCTCAAAAGTGTAGCAACAAAATTTCAGACACAACTCATTTTGGTTTTAGAGTGAAATCCATTTAGATTGGTTTTCTCATCTCTATTTGGGCCTCTACATCAAAAAGAAATAAACACAAATAGAAGCTCGTTGAATGCCTGGCATTTACACCTAATAATGAGTACTGTGTAATAACCTAGAAGATTTTTTCACAACACCTCCCTAGATGTAGTAGTTTAACTGTTCAGTTTGGCACCAACTAATTTCCTTTGGAGCATTTTAATTGTGGGTTATCATTTTAAGACATAAAAATAAAATGATGCATAGAGCAAAGAGACTGCTTTCATCTCTTAATACATGTAAAGAAAATACTATGTGTAACAGAATGTTTAGTGCCCACTTAAGAAAACCAAAACCAAAAAAAAAAAAACCCAAAAAACAAAACAAAACAAAAAAACATAACTGCAGAAGGCAACTCCACTATTGCAGAAAGTTACTCTTTGATTCTTCCATGAAGAGTCATTGAAATGGAGAAAGGCAGGACCACTATAATCAGAAATCCTAGCTGATGAATAGAAAAGTGAATTGTTCCATCCTGGAATGATTTGAAATCCTGTATGATATTGGATTGGAAAGGAATTACCATAAAATTATGTAAGGACATCTGCGGGCCGATTTTGATTAAATTCTGTTTTGAAGTAAAGCTTATGAAAAGGGATACTCTCTTTCAATCACTTATCTTGTTAAATTTTCTTTTTTTAAGTTTGCAATTTCCCATTTTAGCACTGATAACCATTACTATTTTTCAGTTGGAAATGGCTTACAGAAAATACAAGAGTTAATTTAAAACGTTTACAATGTTCGGGGTATTCTGATAAACTAAATTCAACACAGTGGACTGAAACTATACATGTTTACATTTAAAAAGGTATTTTAGTATGTAGTAACACAGCAGTGTAGAAGGAAACATAGTGGAGGGTTTCGTTGTTCTTATAGAAACCTAGCATTCACACTCTCTATATGTAAAATTTATAGCATCATCTACTTACTACAGTCAATCGCGGTCACTCTATCAATATTTACGATGTATCTTCTATGTACTACATTCTGGGCACTGGGGATATAAGAGTGGAAAGAACAAGCACAAGACCTGCCTTCACACAGACAATAAACATTTGTGGGTGGGGGGGGGCTATGTACACACAGGTTTCATATGTTAGTAATAATGCTTAAGAATAAATAAATCAGGGAAGGAAGGGACACAGAATGTCAGAGTTGCGAGTTACAGCCTTAGATAGGTTGCCCAAGAATGGCACCACTGGGAAGATGATTTCTAAATCAAAATCTACAGAATATGAGGGCACTCGCCATTTTGACACATGTGGTTTCCAAGAGAAGTAAATCCTGGCTATTCTCACAATGGAGGCTCACCAAAGAGGCCAGTCAGTGTATGGTGGCCAATGTGGATAATAGGGGAAAGAAGAATGGGAAAGGGAAGGAGGCACCTGATCATGCAGGATTTGCAGGCACAAGATTTTCCATTTTACTCTTGGTGAATTGGGGAGGCATTAAGACATTTGAGCAGGGGAATGGCATTTTAATTCAATCCCTCCGGCTGCTTTTTTGAGAAGAGATTGCAGGGGCAATAGCAGAAGCCAGGAACCTGGATTGGAGGCTGTTGAAGTAATGTAGTGTTTTGGTGATAGATGATGGTGAGATAAGATGGCGGAACATGCTTGAATCCTACATATTTAGCTTTCAGAATTTACTGATGAGTTGGAATAAAAGCCTGGGGATGATAAAATGAAGAAGTCTGGGCTGACATCAACACTTTCAAGAATGTGGGTGCATACGACTAAGAAGAGAATATGGGAGGAGCAGACCTGTGGAAACCCAGGGACTCCCTAGTGGACATGGATATGCCAATCTGGAGTTCAGGGGAAAGATCTGGGTAGGCTATATCAGTTGGGGAATCATCAGCATGTAGATGACATGTTTATTACTGATATGAATGACGTAAGTAAGGGAGTGGAGATACATAGGACGAGGAGACTCTCTAGGACTGAGCACCGGGCAATGCCACATTAAAAGGACAGGAGATAAGAAGGAACAAGCACAACAAAAGAGAAGATATAGGAAGAAAAAGAGAAGTAATGCCAGGTGAGTATTGCATCCTGAAAACCACATGAAGGAACCGTTTCAAGGAGACACATGTCAAATGCCTTTGACAGATCCTATGGAGTGAGGATCAAGAAATGATCTTTGGTGAACCTGAAATAGGCAAGTTCAACACAGTGGGCAAAACTTTGTTTAGAGAGCATCCCTAGAAGGACAGGAAAGCAGAGAAGGAATATGGATAGCATTTTCAGGGAGTTCTGTTATAAATACAAGGAGAGTAACAAGGAGTACCTGGAGGAAAAGGGTGAGGGCACAGATGGAGTTCTAAAGTGAGTGAAGAAATAGCATGAGTGTATGCCAAGGAGAAGGATACCTTTGAGAGGCCATAAGAAGGTGCTGAACCGGGGCGCCTGGGTGGCACAGCAGTTAAGCGTCTGCCTTCGGCTCAGGGCGTGATCCTGGCATTATGGGATCGAGCCCCACATCAGCCTCGTCCACTGGGAGACTGCTTCTTCCTCTCCCACTCCCCCTGCTTGTGTTCCCTCTCTCACTGGCTGTCTCTCTCTCTGTGAAATAAATAAATAAAATCTAAAAAAAAAAAAGAAGGTGCTGAACCAGGAGAGTGAGAGAAGACTGGCCTGAAGGGGGCGATGGGGAGCAAGTGGTTTCCGGACATAGGTGGAGGGTGATAGCCTGTGGGCACGTTCTTTTACTCATCACTGTCACTTAGGACAAGGGCTTATCTGACCACCTTAAATCCCTCCACACCCCAACCTTCTAGGCACCCCCTCTTCCCTTATGCTATTTTATTTCCCCATGTGTAATAGTTACCGAGTTAAACTTCAGTTAAAAACACACCACTCAAGGGTGCCTGGGGGGCTCAGTCAGTTAAGCCTCCGACTTTTGATTTCAGCTCAGGTCAAGATCTCAGTGTCCTGGGATTGAGCCCCCAGTCGGGCTCCGCTCAATGGGGAGTCTGCTTGAGGACTCTTTCTCTCCTTCTCCCCCTGGCCCTCTCACTCTCTCTCTCTGTCAAACAGATAAATAAATCTTAAAAAGCAAAAACAAAAACAGACCACTCAATAAGTAATAGCCCAAGCATAAGGGTATTTCACTTCCACACATTAATCCAAAATGGGTGTTCCTCCTGGTCCCTGGATGGATGCTTTTTTCATGGGGACACAGAATTAGTTCACTTTATGTATGGTCATGGCTACACGCAGCATCGATGAGGTGAGAAGAGAAGAGAGAACCACCACGTAAGGCTGGAGAAGAAGTGGCCACACGTAACATCTCTTCACCTGCCAATGGTGAGAAATAACCAGTAAAAGGGATCACATCCCAGGTACATTTGAAAGAAAAGAACAGATTTGGTGGAAGCTTGCTTACCATGACCTGACATATTATGAACGTATATGATTATTTCCACTCTGCAATGACTAGTAAGCTTCATGAAGGAATTTTGTTTACTATTATATTCCTAATGCCTTGACGAAGGTCAGGCATGTAACCAGCCACTTAATAAGTATTTCCTAAATGAATCAGTTCGAAGCACATACACTTACTTGGCCTAAAGATAGTTTCCCTTGAGCCAGAAAAGGAAGCTATCTCGGCATTCAGGATAAAGTATCCATCTGCCAATTTCACTAGCTTTTGCTTAATAAGTGTCAATTTCATAATATATTTTCCACTATTTCCCATAACACATGAAAAAAACAGACTTTAAAAAAATATATGTTTTGACTGTTATGATGGATGAATGCAATGTAAAAAAAAAAACTTCATTTGATGTGGTTCAACGTGCTTGAAGTATTTTTTCGCCTTTTGATATTTTTTACAATGTAAATATTACTAAATGTATACATACCTCTTTGACATCTAATTCTGAGTAAAATTAAGTCAACACTTTCTATCCAGGAGAAACGAAGCACATTTTTATTATGGTCTTTTAAATTTTTCAACTTGAGTTAATTGATTTAACTGTTCCCTAGTATTGTTAGCACAGGAAGAATTCCCCAAGAATTCTAATTTTAAAATTCACAGTTACACTTAGGATCTACAAAAGTCATCAAAATTAGTTGACAATTTGGATGCTTTCAATTGAGGAAGTAGAAATTATCTAAATTACAATATTGCATATGACAATACGAATTCTGGGAAATTTATGTAGATTTGTTTTCACATATGTCTATACATAATAAATGGTGTCTTATTAAATTATATGACCTCTAGATCTACCATCATTTGCTTATTCAGATTTTCTGAAGTTTGGACCCTAAACGATTCAGAACTAACTATAACAATCTGCTTTGGGATGTTAATGTTGAGTGACACCCAGAAACCCCAGCTGGTACGCAACAGCAGTGGTAATATTCTCGAAGGCATGGGATTTGGGAAGCACATACCAGCTGTGCTCTAGAGCCGCCCCGGCTGCCTCTCCACTTCCGAATTTAATTTGCAGTGTTGACATTTGATTTAGAATGGGGTGGACGTCCTGGATGCTTCTCTGGGAGGTGCTCAGGTGAATGATACTCTGCTGTGCTGGTTGTTCTTTACCAGGTCTTTTGGTTACAGATCTAGTCCTCAACATTATCTCTAATGCTAAAAAGTGGTTAGAGTGAAATTCTAAACTTTCCTCAGGCAAAGAGACCAATCTTGAGCTTGAATTTTTGTCAGCGAGTCTACTGAATTTGCAGGTTAGCCTAGAGTTGAGAGAACCTCTCTCTCTCTCACTCTTTCTCTCTCTAGTCTAACCAAGCAGTCAGTCTTTGTGAGTGTTCCAAGTGAGATGAGGCAGGAAAGTGTGGCCAAGACAGTTTTCTCTCAGAATGACCGCATACGCCCTGGGAAACCATTTTGTGTAACCTGCTCTGAAAATTGCCCTGGTGCATCCAAACTGTATACCACAACTATCAAAAACAGAAAACCTAACTATTGCCAAACCTGCTGGTTTTCTGGATAGCTAATAAGACATTCCAAGCTACTTGCCCCACCTTCACTTTGTAGTCTTTGTTGTAACTTATTTGGTTTATACTATGTTAAGTTGGGCCAAATCAGGAAATAAGAAAACATGAAAAAAAATAATACAATTGTTTGGGTGGTAGACCTATGCCCATTGATGCTATTTAACACCCTTAACATTATTGAATCTTGATTAGATGCTTATGATGCAGCAAACAATACGTAGAGTACACAACCGTATTTTGAGAGGGAGTCAGGGGACGCTCAGAGGAAGAGGGAAAGAGAGAATTTCAAGCAGACTCTGCACTGACCCCAACCCAGGGCTCGATCCCAGGACGCTGAGATCATGACCTGAGCAGAAATTAAAAGTCACATGCTTAACCAACTAAGCCACCCAAGTGTCTCCATATTTTCTATTTTAATTCTCACAAAAAAACACCTACAAGGTCTTATACAATAATACCTGTAAGGTGCCGTCATGAAGAATTCACCGTGAAAGGAAGTGAGGTTCAAGGAGGTTAGATAACTTAGCAGAAACTATTTCACAGCTAACATATGATGGGATATAAACTCAGGATGTAAAGCCAAGTTAGAAACTCAGGGCCACTGGCTCCATACTTCTCACCTCTGCGTTGGATTTCTTCCATTTAAAGTGTCGTATTTTCTACTCATTTATCACACCAGTCTCTTGAAATGCAATTCTTGTCCCATATTCATCTATTGGACTCCTCTTTATGTTTCAAAGTCCAGTTAAAATACATATACTGATAACTTCTGTGGCAGAAACTAACTGAATTTTCATCAGTCTGTGAAGATATTTTTGCTAATTTTTCACCAACATATGGAATATTTATGTTCTCCCTTTCTCAGTTCACCATTAAACTACATTACTAAGCTTCCTTGAATCTTGTTAGGACTGTTTGCACAGCCCTTACCAACAGAAAGGAGGTGGAAGTGGCAGGTGCAGCTTTATTAGTGCGACCCCAGAAATTTGTTTGCAGGCCTTTCCCACTCTCTTCTTTTCCCAGCTGGGGCACAGATTCAATGATGGGCATCAAGACACTAGAAAATGATAAGGTCTTTAATATACCATGTCCTGACTGTAAACACCTGCACTAGTTTTTTCATGAGTTTTTGTACATGTTTATTGTCTTAAGCCCTTCAGATTTATTTGTTCTAGCAGTTGGTTTTATAGACCTTACTAATGCACCATTTAACCTGTGTTAATCATTTTCAGTTTACAATGTACTTTCACAGACAATACCATCTTTTAATATTATAACAGTCGCATGATGTATTTGTTTCTGTAATGGGCTGAATGGTGTCCTTCAAATCCATATATTGATGCCCTAATCCTTAGTAAATCAAAATGTGACCACATAGGCTCTTTAGAGAGGTAATTAGGTTAAAATGAGGTCACTGGGGGATGGGAGAGGGAGGGGCTCTACTCCGATATGACTGGTGTCCTTAGAAGAAGAGGAAATTTGGACATACACACACACAAAGACCCTACGAAAGCACAGGGAGGAGAGGCTGTCCATCTCCAACACAAGGAGAGAAGTCCCAGAAAAAAACCAACGCTGCTGATACTTTGATCTCGAAATTTTAGTTACCAGATCTGTTAGAAAATGAATTTCTGTTGGTGTTATACCTAGTCGCTGGTATTTTGTTATGGCAATCCTAGCAGACTAACGCTGCTGCTCTCCAAAAAAGTAAATGAACCTTAGAGGAAAAACACAAGAACTCTGTCAATGAGAAAATGATAATAAGTAGCAGAGTCAGGAACCAAACACAGTTCTTTCTATTCTTCCCAACTTTTACCTACTCCTAGGTAATAGCGTGATAAATTCATCCGAATTCCTGTAATGGTTATGATTTGTGCCATTCATTCGGAATGTTTATGTCACCCCATTTATTTCTGGCTTATTTCCTCACTATATTTTAAGCTCATGATAGGCAAAGACTGAATCTCTAAATCGTTATATTCCTTATAGAATCTGGAGCAGTGCCTTAAAGTCAAGAAGGGTTCAGTAAACATTATGCTGAAAACAGCATTTGGGGTTAAAAAATTTTGTTGAGGGAATCAAAAATCAGTGCTAAATGTTATTCATGTCACAGTAAAAGTACTTGGGTAGCATAGTTGGGCAACCTATAAAGATGCTTTAATTTAGTTTGTTAAAAAAAGTTAAACATACATCTCTCTGAATTTTTTAATATGTGATTTCTTTACATATATGTATTCTTTGTTTCAACAATCATTTTCCTTCAAAAGAACTTTAAGGTGCACGCATAGATGAAATCAGCACTGTGTTTTACAACTCACATGGAACTTTATAAAAATATACCTTTTTGATAATCCGGGAATTGACATTACTCTAGATATTAGCCTAGCCACATATGTAAACAAACTTTGCACTTACCCTTTTGCTTCTTTGTGTAGTTACAAAAAGCTCTGTTCAAATATTTATTTGACTGCTTACCTTGATTCATTTGTGAATTCTATTTGCCTGATAATATCCCACTATAAAGGTCTTAGGCTTAATTCCTTAAATTATGATTGTCATGGTAACAACCAGCAGCCCTGTACCAGTACCACTAGTACTTTCCTTTAAAAAACAGCGAAATGAGGATATGAAATAACATTGTACCCAAACAAATTAATAAAAAATAATAGATTTGTAAAGCCTAACATTCCCGCTTGACACTTCTGAAACATTGTTAGCTTGCAAGACATAAACAAAATATTAAATAAAAATATATGCATGCTGAAATAAATTAGATTTCAAAAGCATCATTTTTAATAAAGGCTTTTAACTGCCTCAGTCTGGAAATAGTCTGCAATCTGGTTGATAAATATGCAGCAAATGACAAATTAATATGTGTTGGCCCTCATCAACATCGGAGACAAATGTTATTATAATGTTTTGGACTCTGCTCAGTTTTGTCTGTCTGGGGAAAGGCTGTACCAGTTGCAGAGAAGCTGCAATTCAGAGGGATAAAGCTGCCCTCTATGTGAAAAGAGTGTGTGCTGCACCACACAATAAAACGTGAAAGGTTACAAGAGTTAGAGAGAAACAAATGGTATGAGTCTGCCAAATCTGTGAAAACTCTTCAATGTATATCTAAAAGGGTGATGTGACTGAGGTCCCACAAGGACTTCTAGAACCTCAGTGGAACCAGCATCCATCTCCCTAATAGAGTACATATTTCCAGAAGTTAAATACTCAGCTTGATTTCTATTGCTTCAAGTTGACCATTTATAAGCTTTTAAAAATGTAATAAAATTGCGTTAACAAAATCAGAAAATACAGAGTAATTTTAGATAGAATTATTTTAAACACTCCTGCTCCGTTATATAAATACTCAGTAATAAGTTACACTTTTTCCTCATACGCAGAGTATTTCCATAAAACAAATGTGTTAATGAGTTTCCTAAGATCCACCCCAAGGTGAAAGAAAACAGTGCAATTGTGACAGATTATGGAACTTTGAGTCTACAAATGTAGGCAAGTCTCAGTTGCTAATAAGTTCTTTATGGATTTTATTGTTTATATTTTTAATTATTTCTTCTGTATTTAAATCATCAGCAACTGTTTATTAGGACTTTATATGAAAGATGCCATATCATATTAGCTAATGACAGTGAAGTTAACAATAATTATATTTTAGTCCCAGGTCTGCCTGTTAATTATTTTCTTGGGCAAAAGTAGAGCAATTAATAGATTTAACTAATGGACCTCTTCCAAAGAGTAAATAAAATATAAATGTAAAACACTTATCTCAGTAACAGGCATGTAGTAAGCGATTAATAAATATTTTATCTTCTTCTTATTAGATTGCTATGATGTGATTTTCTTCCTCTGAGTCTAGAGAACATCACAATGACAGTCCTCTTTTCCACAACCATGGTCTTGCTTGCCCTCCACCCCAGCATGTCAAGGCAATAGCGGCCGGCATATGGTGCCACAATGATTAAATTGTGTTTGACCCCTACCATATTCAATTCTGATTTCCACCTACTATGGGATCACTACTACATTTGGCTCCAGGTCTACCTTCTCCTCTTCTGCTTAAAAATTGCTTTGGGAGTTTGGGAATTGAGTTTGTTCAGTCTTAGAGAAAGCCTAAAGCTAGTAATATTCTACAAGTGCATTGCTGTGTGTAAATACCATTACAACAAATATTAAAACACTCCCTATATAACAAAGATTTCCAAATTCTTGCCAATGGCACTTTTGGTATGAGCTGTAGTCAATACAACTAACTTCCAGTACATGGAAATATTTGGGGGAATTTTGGGAAGTATTTGGTCATTACATAAGGATATGACTTGCAGTTCCTTTCAAAATTGAGCAACCGCCCATTTTTCTTGAGCATTTACTTTGTGTTTCTGTATAAAACATACATCACGTAAAATGAATCTTATAGAGCAAGAGAGAGAATTCTAGTGCCCATGATGATTTCAACTGGTATAACTAAACCACAGATTAAAGTTAAGACAGTTCAAATTTTCTATACTCTCAGAAGACCCATTAGTGCTGATATATGTCCCAGAGCACAGAGCAGAAAAGCATAAAAAGAATGATGGAAACTATTTGATGTGATTTGGAAGAAAGAAAGAAAGAAAGAAAGAAAGAAAGAAAGAAAGAAAGAAAGAAAGAAAGAAAGAAAGAAAGAAAGAAAGAAAGAAAGAAAAGAAAGAAAGAAAGAAAAGAAAGAAAGAAAAAGAAAGAAAGAAAGAAAGAAAGAAAGAAAGAAAGAAAGAAAGAAAGAAAGAAAGAAAGAAAGAAAGAAATTCAAGTGTAGGAGTTTTCTGCCTGATTCTGCTGTGTGGTGGTTCTTGGCAAATCATTTAACTTATCTACCACCCCAGACCTTTATGTATAAATTCAGAGCTATATTATTCTCCAAGTTTCCTCTCGCCTCTCTAAAGCTAAGGTTCTAATATTCATTGATAAAACAAAGCTTATGTGTAGCTGGCACCACAGCTATGGTGGCCTCAGATCAGAGAGGCTGGGTTCTACTTCAACATCCATCAATATCATCCAAGCTCTCAAGCAAACCAAATGAGCTTTCCCTCCCAATGTAAGAAGAGAGCTCATAATGCCTTCCATTATCCTTATATTGTACAGTTGAGAGTGACACATTACAAGCTTGATTTACAACAGATATTAATATTTTGTAAATAATATTGTAACTGTAATGTTTGTATGCTTAGAGGATCTAAAAAATGTCAGTTTAATGACATTTTATTTTTAGTCCCTGGCTAATTTAGGCATCAGGGAGAATCTGAGTATTTATATAAAGTGAAAAGAATGAGTGAAACTAAGTATTCAACCAATGAACACTTGCCTGGTCTGTTTAGAGTCAAGGTTGGGGAGTAAGTAGGGAAATGATACATTTACCAAGAGCCTTCTTCATTATGCCATGCGTCATGCTGTACCTAGCATTTTCCACATTGTATACCTGTGGAATCAGAGGCACGAGTGCATTTGGTCATAGGTATAAAGTCAGACAACAGGTGTGTTGCTCTGTAGGAATTAGATTCCACAAGTAAGTCACTAAAGTTTGTACTCTTTCTACTAGGGATTACTAGGCTCAAAGTCATGACCTTGGAATATTTCAAACTTATCCAATAACTAACCTTCTTGATGTTGAAAATTCTTTGAAACTCTTCAAATTCTCTTTAAAGTCAACCACCAGCTAGTTACACGTGCACACACACACATACACACTCAAATCATTCTCATTATGGTGGTAATATCTCAGATGAAGTCTTACTCCACAATAATAAATGGATTTTTTATTGTCCTTTGGGTGACTTTATGTTAACAACATGCCAGTCCCGTGGAATCTGTCTGAATAATATTTAATTCCAGCATGGCATAGCGGAGGGTTTAAACCTTAGGTAGAAATTGAAAAAGTAACCATAGGAAGAAATAACAAGGTTTTCTCATACAGCAAACCTAGATCAATGTATCTTGATCCTTCATACTTGGAAACACCTGCCTTCATATGGATGTGAATTTGATCACATTAATACATTCATCTTTGCATTTCAAATTCTTCATTGTATATTAAACAACACTAAGGTATTTTCAGCAAGGCAATGAATGTTATTGCTATTTTATAAGATCGGTCTTAATTAGTCTTATACATGTGTGCAAATCTTATGTTGACCATGTCTCTTATTTACAAAATGAAGTAGCCTTATACATTGTGGGAGAAAGTGACACTTAAAAAGCATAACGACAACAAAACCTTCTTAAAAGGTAGCAATTATAGTTTTATTTGACAGTGAGATAGAACGAATGGATGGTAAGAAGGTGACACTTTTTACCTAGATTTTTATCCTAGACTCAGTCTCCATTCTAAATAAAAATGTCAATGTTTTAAATAAAATAAATCTTTTCATTTATTTATTTTTTAATTCACAAAGATTGAGCTAAGTAAAGGCCTTAAAAATTCACAGAAGATAAAAACTAAAGCTTCAAATGAAAAACCAAGTGGAACAAAACCACACCTCGTTATCCTCGGTAATACTAAGAAAAAAGTGATGTTAAAATCCATGCAGCGAAATACAGACAATACGGCATCCAACAAGGATAGACACTTTCTAAGCAGTTAAGAAATTTAGAGAGAATAGTAGTAGAATTAAAAAAGAAAGAAAGAAAGAAAGAAAGAAAGAAAGAAAGAAAGAAAGAAAGAAAGAAAGAAACCAAACTCCATGTTTGTGGAAAATAGGTGGGTGCCTCGGTAGTAGCCTGGTACAGGCAGAACCATTTGACAATTATTTTAAATTTTAAAATCCTGAGATAAGTAGAGAATTGAAGAAAATTCAGTGTGAGGAATCTGTGCTCAAAGCTAAAGAAAAAGAGAGAATTTTAGCTAAATAAAATTAAAGAAAAATCACTATCAAATTTAAATATTTTTATAATGTATGGAGTATATCAAAAATAAATATTCTTTAAAAGTCAATTACTAACATTTCTTAGTAAATCCAATGTATGCAGACGGTTGATGGCTTTAGGAACCACTGACTTATTTGGAAATGGAACATTATCATACAAAAAAATCTGGTATTTTTGTGAGTCTTCCATAGAATCTATATTATTTTCCATTAACCTATTAGTACACAAAATAATCTTCTTTAATGACTCACATTGTGATATGTATTGATATTGCCTATAAACCTTTTTGTTATTTTTAAAATTCATCCTTTGTTTGCATATTACTATTATATAAAAGCAGCATCTCAGATTTATGAAAAATAACCAGTTTTTAGTTTGGTTTCAAACTGAATTCATAGTTTGACTTAAGGACAATCTTCAGCTCTACAATATTTTGTCTTACCATCAATTAATACTGTAGAGTTTTTGATGCTATCAGACCTTCCTTAAATTCCTTTACTAACATTTTATAGATTTTTGTACTATCATCCTTGAAACTTTCTTGTTAGGATTATTCCCAGTTTCTTTATATTTTTCTTGCTGTTGCAGATCAGTGCTTTGTTTATTTCATTTCCTATTTGGTTGTAGTTGGAAGGAATAGGTAGTTTATGTGGTAGTCTTGAACAAAATAATATTTGTATTTCAATTTTTCTTCTAAGAATATTGGATTTAGGGAATTTAAAATTAGTGTCTATGCCTTATAATTCTTATACAATACTTACATGTTTTCTTCTTTTCTCTTACTTGATATATTAAAATGGTTCTGGTAAAATGAAGACCAGCAGTAGTAGTAGTGAACATTCTTGCTTGTTATATATCAAATTTTAATCAGAAGGCCACCTAGATAAACTATTTACTGTTTGTTTCTGGCAGTTAACTGTTATGAAATTACATCCGTTTTATTCCATTCTCAGAGGATTATCATGAAGGAGTAATACATTTAATCTTTATTTTCAATATAATCAACAAATATTTATGAAGCACTTACTCTATGTCAAGCATGGTTAAAGAGCTTTCCTTGAATGTAATGATTATAGTGATAGATTGTCTAATGTTTCACTTTTTGTCATTACTGCAATGAGATGTATTAAATTGTGCTGTATTTTAAAAGCAGTAAAGAAAATAATATTTAATGTTTTATTTGTCTATTTCTTGGTATGATTGAATAACAATTTGTTCTTATTGTATTTTGTTAGGTTTGGTAGTATGAGTTCTTCTTTCATTCATTGGACTGGATAACTTCACATATTTTCCTATCTCTTGGGAAAATGCAAAATATAAAAATTTATTAATGTGCCTGGCTTGCCTATTCAGTTCCTTATCAACGATCTTTGATGAGTGTAATTTTCTGATTTGATGAAATACAACAGATCTTTATTCTCTTTTATAGTTAGTTCCACGTGTCCCCTCTGATTACTCTACTTTATGAAGACATTCTTTTTTTTTTTCCATTTAGACACTTCGTAGTTTCAGCTTTTGACTTTATCTTAATGATCTATCTCAACATAAATTTGATATGGGGGCGGTGTGGATTATGCTTCCTTTCTTCAGATAATTATCCAACTGTTCCAACAATATTTGTTGAAAAAAAATATCCTTTCTTCATTGCACTTCACAGTCATACTTGCCAAAAATCATTTGACCACCAAAACAAAACAAACAAAACAAAACAAAAAACAAAATTAGGTAAATAAGGAACAGATGGATGTGTTAATTTAAACTTGATGGGAGGAATTCTTTCATAACCTAAACATGTATCAAGTCATCATGTTGCCCCTTTAAATATCTGTATCTTACAATTATATTTGTCAATTACATTTCAATAAAGCTGGAAAAAGAAAAAAACAAAAAACTTTGACCAAAAACACATGGGTATATCTCTTAACTCTCCATTCTGGTCAATCGATTGATTTGTCTGACTTTGTAGCAAAACTATCTATAATTTTTGGTGGGCAAATTGAGGCTTTCATTTCATTTGTGTTGAACACATTAATCAACTAAGGGAAAGTTGATATCTTAACATCTTTCCATCCGTGAGTATGTTATGTCTACCCATTAAATGAGGTTTCATTTATTTTCTCTCAGGAATATTTGGTAGTTTTTAGAACGCAGATCTTACAATTTATTTGTTAAATTTATCCCACAGGGTTTTATGGTTTAATTTCACTATAGTGCATTATCAGCATGGTAATACAATCAAATTTTGTAAATGGGATTTGTATCCTCTTATATTGCTGAAGAAACTATTTAGTTCTGGTAGGTCTTTTTCTTCTTCTAGAAGGGGCAGGAAAACATGTCCTGGCCATGTCATCATCCTAGGGAAGAATGATGCTAACTCTAGGTTTTGGTGTTTTATTTATTTTTTTAATGTCCTTTAACAGTTTTGAAGAAGTTTCCCACCACTTCTACTGTTCCTAGTTTTCAGAGAATTTTTATCATGAACAGATGCTGAATTTGTCCATACTTACTCTGTATTTGTTCAAATGAGCACATATTATATATTGACCATCCTAATGACTTTTCATATCTGATTTAGCCCTTTTAAAATGTAAACCTCTCAATGATGATTTCAAGCTATTAAAAGTGAATACTGACTTATTAATAATCATCCTACTTGGGGAAAGACTCACCCCAATGTTGTTAACTGGATTACCTAGGGGGACAGTTTTGGAGATGGGAAATGGGGAGGCCGAATGTGAACATGTGAGTCTTTGGGACAGTAGGACCAGTAATTCCAGAAATAGGCCGTGTCCTATCAACCACACACAGCCCCAGGATCTCTAAGTCCTAAGGAATGTTTTACTTTCCCAATAAGTTTCCAAGGCTACAAGGTCACACTTGAAGGAAACTTTGTAAATGATTATATATATTTACATTTGATTTGTATAAGTGAATAAGTAGACAGATAAAATTTTCAGAAACACATATTCTTACCATTTCTCCCATATAATCTATCCAATTTTACATACAAAGATATACAAATATATTTTCAGGAATATATCTTAACTGAATTGTTTTTAGTTTTGGACTAAATATTCAACAGTTTCTGAGGAAATTGTGTGTGTGTGTGTGTGTGTGTGTGTGTGTGTGATCATTATATAATATCAATTTCCTCCACTATTACAACCAACTTAAAGTAACTCTTTTCCAACAATGATAAATTGCAATCTTTTCACAAAACATTGTATATACATTCATATATATATATGGAAAAACATTTCCACCAGGGGGTGTGTGTGTGTATATGTGTGTTCACACATGCCAGGATGTATGTGAGGATGTATGTGTGTGTCTGTGAGAGGGTATGTGTGATGTGTGGGGGGTGCGTGAGTGTGTGTGTGTGTGTGTGTGTGTGTGTGTGTGTTCTAACCCATCAGACACCAACTGGTCTGTGCAAATCACTGGCCTTCTCCAGTTTTCACCTTCTTGTGCATGTGGTTTCATAAACCTTTTCAAGCATCTCTCTATCCACCAATAAGCCATTTTATTATTTTTGAAATTATATTTATACCTCATTTCAGCCTTCCCAACAAATGGCAGAAATTTTCTAAATCAAAGTTCTTTTCGTAACAGGTACAAGGAAAATGAAAACATAGCATGTGAACCTCCTTGGTGACTATTTATGAAAGTTTATCTGAAAGGAAACTTTAACAGCAACCAGATAAGGATAGAGATACGTCTTAGGTTAATATGTTTGAAGACAAAGGTTTTGAGGTGATAATTTCAGAAAATGCCACTTTTTTCTTTTTAGGTGGTCCTTTACTCAAAGGTAGTCAACACTGTCAGTGTCCACCAGATCCTTTTGTCCATACTGCTCTGTGCACCTTGGTCCGGCTTCCAGAGGCCAGCACAGCAACTTTGCTGAAGAGCTTTCTCTGATCTGATGCCTGATGGACCAGGGAACAAACATGTGGCCTTTAACAAAAGACCAGTAGAAATTGCCACATATATTCTTCATCCCCTTTACCCGTGCAGTGGGATACTTCTGGGTTGCGGGTATACTCTGTCATCCAAGAGCTCCCCAGTGAGTTAAAGCTCTTGTTACCCTCAATTGCAAAGTGTTTGATAATAAATTTCTTTTAAACTGCCCAGCCCCTCCCCCTGCAACTCTCTCACTTTCCCATTCTCCTACTGCTTGTTTCTTGGAATTACCCTCAAAATAAATTCCCTGCACCGAAATCTCTGTCTCAGGTTCTGCTCAGGGATAATTAATCTCAGAAAGCTGGTGCCAGAAAAAGCCCCAGGAAGTGGATCCTCAGAATGAGATTTAAGAGTTAGAATGCTTACCCACCAGGGATGACAACAAGGCCCCCTTCGCTGGTATTGAGAGGAGGTTGTGATCTCACCAGCATGCTCAACAAGCCCAGTCACTAACAACTCAGTGGTGGTGCATCAGGAGGGGATTGACTGGGTTGTGTAGTATTTTTGGCATTGAAGACCATGGAGCCAATGCCCGTTTCCAAGGGCTGTGGAGTAATTTGGCTGCAGTTAAGTGCAATCAGTACACTGAGGGAATTACATTACAGACCCAGTCTAGTGAGCTATCACCTCAGAGCACAGGGTGAAAGCCAGACATTTCCCTGGCAACATTTAAAGAGAACTTTCTGTCCTGCAGCCAGAGGGTGGATGGTGCTGAAGACACAGCTCTGGGCTCCAAGGCGAACGGAAAGTAACCGAGTTGAAGGAGAAGGCTGAACCCTCAGGCCAGCCATCCTCCCAGCCCGGACACTGAGTGAGGCATCTGAGTGCATGTGCTTGAGGACCTTGAACCCCAGATTCCCATCAACTCTCTGATTGAGAGGTGGTCCACCACCACTTGTGAGAGAAGAGGAACTTCTCTGGGATAGAGGTCTTGTTAAAGGCCTGGTGGGACAGAGCTGCCTTGGGGGAGACAGTGTTTTCCATGCCCAGCATCTGCCCCACCTTCCCTGTTGTCTTGGGACCAATAACTAGAGTGAACTCTCAGCAGGCCCAAGAGGGAAACATTATCACAGCTTCAGGAAGAAAGAGATTTTTCAGCAAAAGAATGTCAGATGTAGTTAATACATGTAGTCAAGCCTTGGGAAAACATGCCTGGGGTGGATTTTTAGGGTCCAGATGGATAGGGAGTGAAGCGAAAGCTGATAAAGGAAAGTGCATCTATCTGTGGGCTCTCTCTTACACCTTCTCTTTAAGGAACTGACCCTAATACACAGCAGGGACTACTCCTTGAAGCTTGAGAAAGAGAGAGCGGGTGATCAAACTATCTGGGAAGAGTGCTGCAGGAGGGATGTGAAGGGTCTCAGTCCTTTGGGGCTGCAGTAACAGAAATAACATGGACCTGGTAGTTTATA
Organism: Ursus arctos; assembly: GCF_023065955.2. NCBI lineage: Eukaryota > Metazoa > Chordata > Mammalia > Carnivora > Ursidae > Ursus > Ursus arctos. Next base: position 7,417,859 of record NW_026622764.1, read on the forward strand.
AACAGAAAGTTATGCCTTATAGTTCTGAAGGTGGAAAGTCTGAGATCAGGATCAAATTCTGGTGAGAACCCTTTTGCAGGCTGCAGATGGCCGACATATTATATCCATACATAGCTGAGAGCAGAGAGACGAAGCCAGCCCTCTCACAACTTATAAAATCACTAATCCCAGTCAGGAGGGCTCCACCCTCATGATCTCATGGAAACCCAAACTGGTCCCAAAGGCCCCTCCTCCTAATACCATCACATTGGGGGTTAGAGTTTCAACATATGAATTTGGAGGTAACACAGACATTCAGTCCATAGCAGGTAGACATTTTAGAATAGATTTATGAGGTAAATATGGGACCATTAGATGAACATATTCCCTAGAAGGACCCTTAGAACAGTTCCTTTACTAAAGCAATAAAAGGAATGTGTAGAGAGGAGGGTCCTGGCACCATTGAGAAGTGTCTTGGTGTCTCTCCTTTGTGGGCTGGGCTGGAAAGTAGAGGAACTGACCTCCCCAGGGATGCAGATGATGCCGAACCAGGGGCTGCACTTAATCATCAAAGACAAGGTAGGCATAACCATCCAATGAGCAGTAAAGCCAGAATGGCAACAGGGCCCCCAGGCCCAGCATGATCTGTGGTGATAGCTCACGGATCACGGGGAGCATAGAAGCAAGGATCAGGGACAAATAAGATGTTCCTTGATCTATGCACCCCAAAATAATAAAGAACAGATGGGCTGAAGGCTAATAGCACACTCACCACAGTGGGAAAAAAAAATTCTGACTCTTCCTCCAGTTTCAGACCTGAGCCAATTCTCAGACTCAGAGCCTATCAGTGGAAAGAAGAAGCAGCCACAGCTCTCCAAGTGTGCGCGGTGGAGATCCTCCGTTTCCTCCTGCAGCTGTTACCAAAGTAAGTACACTGCCGAGAGGGGGCTATCGATACTATTGGACACAGGTCTCAGGTGACCCTGACAATTCCGTCACAGCCCTGGTTAGAGTGGGGCTGTGGAAGCAGGTAATCACAGAGTTGTACCCACATCCACGGATCAGCTCGTCCACTGAGTCTCCAGAACCCACCCTGTGAGATATAATCCTGAACCCTTGCTGCTGATTAAAATGGATATACTCAGCATCTGGGAAAGTCCTCATTCACATGGATTTTTCATTTCTCAGACAAATGAGAGTCATAATGATAGGAAAAACCAAATCAAGCCCCTAAAACTAGAGATTCACTTGCTGGCCAAGATAGTAAATCCGAATCAATACCAAATCCTCAAGGCAGGGCAGAGACTTGCAGCCCTTCAAAGAGTTACAGGGCTCGGGTGACCCCCATCACGCTTCTGCTTAAGTCACCAGTCTGGCCCCCGGTGACCCCAGATGGAAGACATCAGAGGCCAGTGAATTACTCCAGATTCCACAGAGCAGTAGTCAGAATAGCAACTACCCCCGGGATGTCCTGTCTTCACTTGCCTGGATCCACACACCCAGTTTGGATGTAGCTTCTAGAAATAATCAGTAGAGCTACTGATACATCTGTATGACTCCTATGTTTTGTGAATTTTTGTGTATATTGTTGCCACATATCCACTTTTCATTTATCATGTGCTTGGCTAGTTAGGCTACTAAATTATTTACGTGTATTTAATCCTCTTTAAACATTTTTAAAGGTAGTGTTTAATGATAAAGAATAAAAAGTTTATGAAATGGTTATACTTGTAAGATAATTCTAGAAACTGTTTTAATCACTTTATACACTTGGCAGCAACCTGCCATCACAAACCAGTGACTTTCTTGTTCTTTAACCTCCTTGTGGTCTTTGTGTGGGTCAGCTGCACCCTCCTGGGGTCACCAGAAAGCTAAGTGAGATCATAGTTGCTCCTAATACACTGGCCACTGTGTTCCAACCCCACCGCCAAGTTCAAATTTTCTTCTTCACCTTCCCCTTATTGACACTAAGTATTTGTGTGAATACTAAGTCATAGCTTCCAGTTTCTAAGACGGAATTTATTTAAATAATAGCGACAACAACAACAACAACAAAAACAATAGCAGAGCCTTGGTTTACATCAGAACTGACTTGGTGGGGGGATACCTAAGTTTTGGCCACAATATCTACAGAGAAATCCTGCCAAGCTAATGTGTAAAAATGAACTCACTCTCCTATTTACATCGTGAAACAGTATCTCTCTCTCTCTCCTTTTTTTAAAGAGGAACAGTCTTCACACTCAGCCCAGACAATCTTAAAGCCATTACCCTTCACATCTCATATGTTAGCCCTGTGCTTTGGCACAAGGCCATTGAGAGCGCAAAAGGAATACATTCCGTGATGAGTACCCTGATGGGGATGTTTCCATCCTGCGTAGCCACAGAGAACCGAGCACTGTAGAAAACATCTTTTGCTGCAGTTATTTCAATTGAATAAGCACAATTTTAACATGAGGCTATTAAAAAACTACTTTGGTTCTGGGAAACTGAGTATTAGAAATATGATGAGCATATTGGAGTAAGTTCAAAACTGAACATCAGGAGTAATTAAGGGAATGGAGAGATTGATTTATGAGAAAAGATTAAAAGAGCTCAATCTGTTTAGCTTGGCTAACAGACAACTAAGTAGGGGATATGGTAATTGTTTACAAGTACTTACAGGATGTAAATATCAAGGCTGGAGCAGAGATGTTCAGGCTGAGATCAGAAAGCCTGAATCACTCCAAGTTAATAAAGAGAAAATTTAGTTGACTACCATCCAAAATTTGGTGATACTTAAGTCCTTTCAGCAGGAATCATCGCTGGGGGAAAATGGAAAAACAATTTCTTTGGGATATTTAAATGTGACATAGCCTTTGTGAGTCTATGGTTGGTGCACATTCATCACCAGCGATATTTGGGAAGGACAGACATTTCATCATTGTGTATATGGAGACAGCTTTCTATCCTGTTCAAATGAACTACGATATTTAGAGAGGTGCTTCATTAAGTTCAAATTCTAACAAAACAGATGAACACAATATAGGTAGACAGACATTATGATCTTTTAAAAAAATGCAAAGTAATTTCTACTTTTGTTTTTAAAACTTTAACCCAAATAAATCATGATTTAAAAATTCATGTCTAAATTAAAATAGAATAGTGTATTATCATGTTTATTCTTATAAACATGTGATTAATATAAGATTATTAGTGTTATTAATGTGCCAACACATGTTTAAAATTAGTAGAAATAAGAAATTCACAGCAATTCATTATATATGTTAAATGCTTACTGTATAAAAAAAGTATTGATAAGTGCATTATGTTATTGAAATAACTCACAAAAATATGTTGTATGATGTGATTTGAATATAAAAATAATTCTAATCATCATTCCAAATCAAACTAATTTAATAAGCAGTAATCCTATAACATTGCTAGAAATCCTTTGTATACATCTCGGCGATCATATCTATATCTGTCTGTGCCTCTATTTATCTTCTGCCTTTCTAACTCTGGTACAAAAAAATGTCATTTTACTTATTTCTGTATATTTCTTTATAAAACAAGCATGGTAGCCCACTTGTTTTTCTTTCTCATGGTTCCCACTCTGTTAAGTTTTGTAGGAAATAAATGAATTGGAGTCTGCATTCTCCATCCTTCACAAGTTTTGTTCTTATTTAAGAAAAAGTAGGAGGCTCCTGGGTGGCTCAGGAGGTTAAGCTTCTAACTCTTGATTTCGGCTCAGGTCATGATCTCAGGGTCTGAAAATGAGACCCACATCAGGCTCTGTGCTTAGCGGGGAGTCTGCTTTAGGATTTCTCTCCCTCTCCCTCTGCCCCTGTTCCTGCTCTTTCTCTCTCTCTCTCAAATAAATAAATAAATCTTAAAAAAGAAAAAGAAAAAGTAGAATGAAACGTGTACAAGCTAAGGCAGCAACAGACATAAAACACAAAGTACTTTTTGGTGTAGATTGGCTTTTAAGTGGGTGATTTAAAAAATATCTGAATGGTATTTATAAGTGTATCACTCATTTGCAACATGTTCTTTAATAATTTACCCTTGACTTGCTGTAGAAACTTCCATTTGAACTAAATAAAACTAAGATTTCTTGTGCCCCTAGGTCCATATATATGCAGCTTATCTATTAGTTGATCAGGGAAATTGAGGCATTAAGAAACACATGCACATATGCAACACACACACACACACACACACACTATAGTTTGAAATCTGAGCACCTTTGAGATTATTTTCTCCTAACTGAAAATTTATTACTTTTCAAAATAGACACAGAGAATGGAAGTGTATTTGTCCATATGATTTGTAAGAGAATTTAAAGTAGATGAAGTGCTTTGTGTAATGAGCAAAAGCATTCCTTCAGGAAAACTGTGCATAGATAAAAAGAATCATTGCAATTTTATATAAAATAGATTATAATTTAGGTTCTGAGTTGTTACATTATCATAGAAAATATATTACTGATCTTTCGAGTGCTCATGATGGTTATAGGAAACATGAGTGTACTTATGTAATTATAAAATTATATGTATTGTTTTTCTGTAGATGAGTATATAAATTAAATACGTAGAATACAAAAAGAGTATATATAATGGCAAAATGAAAACTTATGAGTGCATTTGGAAATAGGAAAGGACAAGAACTAGAAGAATTTGTAAATGTAAATGAAGACCTGTAGAAATTCATTTTTCTCATGAACTATAGACATTTCACTAATTTGGATACATTAAATTGGGTATTTAACATATTCATAATATTACCAGGCCATCTGATCTCACTTCTTGCATTTCCCTGGACACATTTTCCAACTGTATTACAGAAAAATCATCTCTCTACAATTAAGGGTATACTTTTGAAGTATCACCATCACTTTCTTCAAGTTAATACTTCCATAATGTCCAATCAAAACTTGATTTATGTTAGATTATGTGCAGAGCATTGTGCTTTCTCAATGATCCTGGAATCCTTCTGGGTTAATTTAGCTCCATGGGTGGAAAACACGGAATGTCATTTTTACTCCAAGGGATGAAGGTTGAAACTAAATCTGAGCAAAATTGCCGTTGAGCTAACATTAAATTATTGTCTAATTTCTATCAATTGCTTCAAAGAATCTAAAAAATAAATAAATAATGAAAATATTTATTCTTAGAACAGTTAATTTCTGAGTACCGAACAAAATCTATTATTTTTATATCCCAAACAAATATCCTAGGCTTATACACTGATGTAGACCATGCTGGATCATGGGGAAAGGGGCAGGATTGTGTAAAAATCACTCTGGTTTGCCTGGACCCTGAACCAACAAGAACTGGGACTTCCTCCTTCTCCTGGCATGAGAACCAGCATCCAAAGCCAACTCACTATAAGATAGTGGTTACAATCCTCTGCTGAGGGCCTGCTCCTCTGAGCTCCATGTTTCCCAAGTTCTGGAAGCCTGTGTTCCGAGGAAATACATGTGAACAGCTGCTATGCATAACCAGATTGCCAAGGGGCCAAGTGGTCCTCTCCGATTTTGATTGGCAGTTTGCTCCTATGCTCTCCTTGAAATTATGGAGAGCAACAGGGGGTCATATGTATCCAGCAGTGTGTCATGGTCTGGGTTTGGCTCTCTATGGATGAAATGAGAGATGGGGTGGGGGGATTTATGCCTTCTCTTTTCTTGCTGACTTTTGTCTTGTAAGTTTTTCTAATGAAGCCGGTCTCTTAACCCATACCCTGTGACATTGTAGAAATTGTTCCAAGTATTTTTGTGATAACCAGAAGAAAGCTACTTTGTAATGACAAAAATGAAGCTCTCCTAAAATATATGTGTAAAAGGTGTGATTGGGAAACCATAGCTGTTCCAGAAGACACTCACTAGGAAACTGAACCTGTATGCAGAAGAACGATGAACGTATTGATAGATATCCAGATATTTATGACTTGACCATAAAAACACATACCTTCTTTATACTCCCTTTCAAGTTAGAATAACATCTATCATTTCTCAAAGAGATAAATATTTCCTAGAATGTACTCTGCAGGTGCAGTTTACTCCAGCTTTCTGTGAAGCCAACCTGGGTCATGCAGCCAAATCTACCAACACGAAAGTATGGGAAATATATATTCAATTTATTATCCTCTATTGCAGAAGGGAGTAAGTAATCAGGGATGTAGACTGTTGTCACTGCTCACCTTTTGTACAGCATTGACACTTTAACTTGGTTTCTGGAGGGAATAGAGATAAACTCAGATGTTCATTCTGCCATGTTTAACTTGGGTCATGGATCTATATACACTTCCTGTGATATCCCATCTCTGCCTTTTATAGCTGGAGTATGAAGATACTAAATGTTATTCAGCAAAAGTTGAAGTTGTATATCATCACATGACATAGCATCTCTCTACCAAGCAATATTGTGAAAAGGTTAGGTAAGGAGTTGGCCTAATTTCTCCACAGTCATGCATATTCTAGAATACTACCAATCTCTTCTCTATGATGGACCAATGTCGGAGATATCTTAGATGTTCATGGCCCAAAACCATATGATCCCTTCGGCACCCACAGATGAGTGTCTCTCTGGTGTCTATGCTTTGTTAAGTGATCGGATTAATGGGAATCGTGGGAGCCCATGTTTAGGACCCATCCTCACCTGGTACACCAGGAAGTCATCCTGTCTGAGCCCTTGCAATTTATAAAGGGTGTTGTCATTGAGTTGAGAATGGATTACTGATACATGGGGACACATTGACCTCTGTTATATTCCAATGTCCGCGTTAGTCTCTCCCTAACAGCTCTGGCTTCACTTTGAATACTTAAAATTTTAGAAATAAAGGTAGAAAATACCACTGGCTCTCTCTATTTGTTCTAATTCCAGGATCTGAGGTGTTCACAGAATCACTAACTTGATTGTTTCATTTTACCTTAATGTGGCTTCTTCTGGGCTTGACCCATGGGCAATCGCTAACTTTGATCTCTCATTCTACAGCTTTATTGAGATATAATAGACAAGTGTATATATTTAAGAAATGCAACATAATGTTTTGATATATGCAGATATTTTGAAATGTTTGTCACCATCAAGTTAAGACATCCATCACCTTACACAACCCCCCTTTTTTCAGTGAGAACAATTAAGATTTGCTAAGTAAATTTCAAGTTTTTAATACCGTAATATTAAATATAGTTACCATGCTACAAACAGGATCTCTAGAAACTATTTATCCTGCATAACTGAAAATGTCTACCCTTTGACCAACATCTCCCCATTTTCTCCACTGGTAATCACCATTCAACTCTCTGCTAACACTGGTAACTCAGAGCTGTATGCCAAGCCGATTCAGCGTATGTGTTTGGAATATTACTGGCATTGCCTAATTATTTGGCTATGAAGGAATGCAAACTACAATTGTGAAGCCAAACTATTAGGACACATAACAATGTTCAATGATACAGAAGACATGAAAGCAAACCATAGAAAAGTAAAGAGTAAGTAAAAATACGTGAATAGATGTATGTTTCACACTATTCTACAAGATCTGGCCAATGCAAAGGGCTGGAGAGCGACACTGATGAGAAGAACATTGGCATTGGGACTAGATTCTTCGGGTCATCTCCATGGCACCATGGGAATGTGATATTGGATGTGTTATTTCAACCTTCTGTGCTTCCTATCCCACAAGGTCTTTCTGAGATTTTAGCTGAGGCACACAAAAGAGATTTGTAAACCAAAGTTTTGTACATCTGAAAGGTATTAAAACACACTTCTGACTTACTTCAACCTGCCAAGATGACATCGTATCTTCCTATCTTACTTTCCCTCAAGAATTAAAGGAAAATCATTTACCTTCTTTCACCAGGGTCCCTGAGAGAAAGATTATAACAGAAAAAGTGAAGAAAGAAAAACTTAAAAATAGAAGTTGCACATCTGTAGAAAAAAGAGCCAAAATCCAAGAAAGATAAAGCACTTTGGATTATTGCTTCTGTTGTTAGAGGGTGAGCAGAAGGTCAAAGATTTTAAAATCCTGGCCAAGGCCCCCTCAGGGACTGACAGGGCCAGCCAGACTCTCACATCTGCTTAAGCTCAGTGGCTCTCATGGCTGTAGTATATTGACAAGTTTTCAAAACTATCAAATAGAAATGAATTCCTTGCAGTTAAGTCTGAATAATAGCATGTGGATTATCCCTTTGCTGATTACACTTTGTTGACATAAACAGTGTCGTAGTTTACACTGGCCTAGAAGAAACAAGCAAGGGGGAAGAAAGAACTTTTAAGTTTATTAATTACTTCCTTTTTCAGAGAAGGAGTGGAGTATTAATTATTCTGAGCCAGACCTCTTCTAATTCAGACAGATCATTGCATTAGTCAAAAGGCAAATGAGAAGAATTCAAGAGCACAGAAGAGCCCTATGGAAGGAAGTCACCAATGGGAAGCTACAAGGGGACATTCAGATTTATAAAACAGGATATATGAGTGAAGTTTTAGCAATTGATTTAATATTAACTGGATATTAACTGGATATTCCCTTATACAAAGTAAATATGCCACTAGATCTAGCAGCTAAAGTGTAAGAGTTTGTTTATCATATGGGATTCCAATGCCACACAGGTGGTCTTACCAAGTCTGTGAGGAAAATACACTTTCAGAGGAAAAAGGCTAATAAGAAAGCAGTTTTGACTTGTCATGAGAAAATTAATAGCAGCAGCAGCAAACAATTATCCATTGGCAAATGCAAATAACTCCTGGGCACAACCCAAATAAGCCACTGTCAACATTCGCACACAGATTTTGGTCTATTTCAGGAGAGACAGTGCTCAGTGGTGATGGTTTCACTACCCAGCAGTCATTTATTCTCCTTCCTGTTTACAGCTCTCCAGATTTCCTTTCAGAAGCAAAACATTTATATTTTTCATCATGCGGTTCTTTGGGAGTTGGCCCAATCCACAGCTCAAGGTGGCCATTACTGAAGGGAGTCAATCAGCAAGGCCCATCCATTAGCCAGGAGAGCTGGTCAGTGCAGAACACTGTGGGACACTCATCCATGACTCTGAAAGTTAATCTGACTCGGTCTTCCATGGCAACCCCTGCAGGAGACATTCACTCTTACCCTGACATTATGATGTGAAGACCTGAGATCCAGGATATTCACGTCCATGTCAGTACTTTGAGAAGAACCTGAAGATGACCTTGAACTAGATAAAGGCAAACAAAACAAAAGAAATGGAAAACCAGAGAATTGCAAAGAAATGGAGCTTAAAGACCAAATAATAAAAGGGGACATTTTAAAACTAAACATACTTAAAACGAATGCTCTCCATGAACTATTCAAAAAAGAGAAAATAAATTCCTTTTTTTTTCATTTTTCGGTTTCATTCATTTTTTTTTTCTTTCTCACCAGCATGATACATATTTTATGTTGTCACATAGGAATATACGTATAAGAAAAATGTTCAGTTGACTGGGTTTGTGGAAATTGGGTTCTACTGTCAGCTCTCGCATTAACTTGCTGTGATTCTGGAAAATGTTTTAACCTTTCCTTGCATAGGTTTCTCTTCTCCCTATCTTTCCCTTTCTTCTATTCTTCCTTTCTTCCATAACCATTTCTGATGCTATTATGAAAGGCTTGGGACTAGGACTTCCATTATGAAACAAAAACCACTTTCTGATCTTGAGGGACCTATGGAAGAAGAGAAGGAGCACCCCAACAACTCAGTGAGGCCATGGGGTCAGGACTCCAGAGCCTGCAGTCTTGCCAGCTGCTGTTGGGGCATGGAGAGCCACTGCCTGACTGTCCGTAGAAGTCAGAGTCTCTGTCGGATAAGAATTGCAACTGTTCCACTTCCTTTCCTCTGATTGTACAAATACAACTTTCTTGATGAAAATCAAGTGAGATGTTCAGTTCCCATCTTATTTAGTCAAATGGAATGGACTGCCTCTCCCCCTCCACAGTGGAGCACATAATCCAGGCCCAGCCAATCTTCAGCTCTGTCATCTTATTCAAAAATTTGCTCAAGAATGTGCATTTAGGGGGCGCCTGGGTGGTGAAGGCGTTAAGCGTCTGCCTTCAGCTCAGGGCGTGATCCCGGCGTTATGGGATCGAGCCCCACAACCGGCTCCTCTGCTATGAGCCTGCTTCTTCCTCTCCCACTCCCCCTGCTTGTGTTCCCTCTCTCGCTGGCTGTCTCTATCTCTGTTAAATAAATAAATAAAATTAAAAAAAAAAAAAAAAGAATGTGCATTTAGCCATCAGAACCTAACCTGGAACAATTGCCAAGAACAGAAAGAAAGAGTCACATGATTTTTAATTGAGAATAAATAAATTAATTAATTAATCATTCTGTATAAAGAAAGTAGATGTGTAGAGTCGCTTGTGAAAATGGGATACTGGAAAAGCCATGTTAAAGGACTCCAACTGAAAGGAAAGCAGGGCCAGGAGAGTAGAGGGAAAGACAGAGTCCCAACCACATCACATGGGCAATTTGATAAGACTGTGCCTTATATTGTCTAAAATGAACCAGTTTCATGATCCAATATGATGTCTAAGGAGGGGTTTGTGCCAAGAGGTCATAAATAGCTTTAAAAATAAAGATAGGTTCAAAAATAAAATGTTTGAAATAAATCATAACTATAAATGAGATCCCTCTTTGTTCTGACAATATGATAAAATATATAAGCTGAAGTTGTTGTGCGTTTAACACAAGATACTGGCTGAGAATGACAGCATGCTTAAGGAAGGGAAATCCGGGAAAGCAAAAGTATCTTAGAGTGAAAAAATAGAGTGGTTAGTGTGCAGGTTGCTGTTGTGGTTGCCCCAGATATGTGTCTGTGTATTTAGTTAGTGATATAGTTAAGTTTCAACAATCAAAGGGTGTGGATTTTAGTAGCAATGAATGGACAGAAGTTAAGCACTGAAAGTACGTGAGATGGTGAGTTGGAGAAAGTTGAAATTAAATCTTGGCCCTTAAATGTTATGTTTCTAGAAATAATAGCCCAGAAAAAAATCTATCTCACAAGTAAGAAAAAGAAATAAACAAAACAAAACAAAAACAAGGACTAGTTGCTGTTGATTGAAGCCCAGATGGGGAAAAATAAATCTTACATGGTAATATAAATTTGGGTTCCTATTATCTTTTGGTTATGGAGTTCGAAGTTATACTACCTACACGATTCAAGAACTCTCAAATAAAGAATGATAGTTAGAATTTAGCAAAGTCATTCTCAAGGAAGACATCCTTAAGTTGGAACACACATATCACAAAGCCATGAGGTAGAAGAGCTCCCATAAATAGCAATTCACCATGAGAAAAATTCAATGATACAACGAACATAAGGATGGGAATCTAAGTTCTTCAGAGAATAGACAATCTGAAAAAAAAAAAAAAAACTAAAATAGTTTGCAGAGACAGTTCTAAAAAAGAATAAAACAGAGTAAATTGAAAAGATACCCACATCATATATTATTAGGTAATGGCAGACTAAAACAAGGAAATACAACTATTATTCCAATGGCCAAAATCCAAAACACTGACAACATCAAATGCTGACAAGGACAAGGAGCAACAGGAGCTCTCATTCAGTGTTGACGTGCAAAACGGCACAGGCACTTCGGAAGATGGTTTGGTTGTTTCTTTCAAAACTAAACATATTCTACCATATCATTCAGCAATCTCACTTCAAATTGAGTGGGGAACTTATGTCCATAAAAGAACTTTCCACGTGGATGTTTATGGCAACTTTATTCCTTATTGCCAAACTTGTAAGCAACCAAAATTTCCTTCAATGGGTGAATAAATAAATAAACTGATATAATCCAGACAATCAAATTTTATTCAGCACTAAAAAGAAATGATTTGTCAAGCCACAAAAAGACATATAGTATTATGTAGGTTACTCAGTGCGTATTATCATTTTGGGTGATACCGATGTGTCACTGTAGCTTCACCAATTGTAACGAATGCCTCAGTCTGGTGGGGATGTAGGTAGTGAAGGAGGTTGTGAGAGGGATGGCAAGGGATGTATGAGAACTGTCTAGACTTTCAATTCAATTTTGCTGCTCCTCTAAAACTGCTCTAAAAATAAAGTTAATTTTTTAAAAATGAAGGATGAAGAGAAGGGAGGGGAGGGGGATGAAGAAGAGAAAGAGAGTTATTCTCAGTTATCAGGGCAAAATGAAAATATCATGTAAATAACATTGTGTAGTATTAACATAAGAAAAAAGACATAGACGATGCATAAGACTAGGGAGCCCAGAAATAGGCAAACATATATAATTGCATATATTTTAACTATTTAGACTCTTGCTTCATATTAAATATGAATTCTATGTATTTTAAGTAAAATATTTGAATAATAAATCTATAATATTTAGAGGAAAAGATAAGAGTAACTTTACTACTTCAAGTTTGAAGTATTTCTTTTTTCTTTTTTGGGGGGGGATGGGGAGGGGCAGAGGGAGAGATAGAGTCTTAAGCAGGCTCCGCATCCAATGTGGAACCCAACACAAGGCTTGATCTCACGATCCTGAGATCATGACCTGAACTGAAACCAAGAGTCAGATGCTTAACTGACTGAGCCACCCAGGTGACCCAAGTTCAAAGGATTTTTTAAATAAGGCTCAAACATGCAAAAACAACACAAAAAGAAAAACTACCCACATTGATTTCAATTTACAGAACAAAAAAACTGAGTGTCAAATAGACATACGAAATATTTTTAATCTCACTAAGAGGCCATTATGATCAATAAATAACAAAGCATATTTTTAAACAATAATTAGATTAATTTTTATGTAATCATATGACACCAAATTTTGGTAGGATGCAGGAATATTACTTTGTCCAACTGCATTAGAAAACAGTTTGACAATATTAAGTAGAACAGAAAATCCCACTTCTAGGTATCTACCCTGGGGAACTACATATCAGCCAAGGGAGTTTTTCAGATTAGTGTTCAGTTCAGCACCCTTTATAAGAGCAAAAAAAGTAGAAATTTCTAATTTGCAAAATGAATTCTAAATAGATTTTTGTTAAATGAATTGTGTTTCATTTATGCAGTGGAATATTCCAGAGGAGTTAAATTAGAAAGTCAGTGTGTGCTAACATGCATAAGATCTAAAAACAATCTAATGTTAAGTGAAAAAAAATTAAATTGTAAACTAACACATGCATTAATTTTATTTTATGCTGATAGCAGTCAAAACTATAATATATACAGTTTGTGAATGATAAATACCAATTCAAGTGTCCATCTGGGGAGGTGGGTGGGGACAGGAGATAATGGGGCTTTAGAGATGTTTGTAATGTTTAATTTCTCTAAAAAACGGAAAAAAGAAACTTGAAACAAACACAGCACAAAGTTAACATCTGTTTAATCTTGGGGGTTGGAGTATAGGGGTCTGTTCTGTTATTTTCTGTATGCTTCCATATGTTTAAAGTGGTTTGTAATTAAAATAAAACATGGATGAGTAAGAATTAGTCTGGTAGAAAAAAGAAAAACTGAAAATGCATTTCCGACAGAAGGAAGCAAAAGAATTAGTAAATTTTAAAAGAACAAGATGGCTTCAGAGAACTACACATACTATGGCGTGACTTTGGTAGAAAATACTGGAGAAGAAGTAGGAGAGAATAGGGCTGAATAAAGTGGATCAGAGTTTGACCATAAAAGGGTCTTGGGCATTATTCTATCAAATAGAACTTCATCCTATAGGCCAGTGTGGTGTACAGAACGGTGTTTCCCCAAAGTTGTCCATAGTCCCGGAACCTGTGAACATAGGATATTCCGTAGCAAAAAGCTTTTTTTCACATGTGATTGAGCTAAGGATCCTGAACCAGAATTTCTTGGATTTCCTGGATGAGGCCAATGTACTCACAAGGCCCCTTACAAGGGGGAACAGGAGAGTCAGGTCAGGGAATGAGATGTGATGATGAAAGTAGAGGTGGGAGTCATGCATGGTCACAAAGTGAGCTGCCCCTAGAATATGGAGAAGACAGGGAAATGCCTTCTCCTCTGGAACCTCCAGGAAAGCAGCCTTGCCAACCCAGTTTATACTTCTTACCCCCAGCATGCTAAGAGAATGTATTTTTGTTGTTTTAAGCACCTAAGTTTGTGATCAGGTTTTTGCAGCAGCAAGAGAAAACTAGTAGATGATGAAATATTATGACAGTTCCTGGATGTTTCAGGAAGAGCATGGGGGGCGGCAGGGATTGTGGGGAGAGGCAAACACATCGGCAGTGTTGCTGTTTATATCTGTAACAAAATGAAAATATTTACTGCACTAACTTGGTTAAAGAGAAATTAGTGCTATTCTCAAGGTTTATCCTTGTTGCAGAAGGACAATTACTTCATGATTCCACTTCTAAGAGGGACCTAAAATAGTCAAACACATAAAAGCACAGAGTAGGGCAGTGGTTACCAGGGGCTTGGGGGAGGGGTGCAAGGGGAGATTTTGTTCAAGGGGTATTAAAGCTTCAGTCATCAAAATGATTAAGTTCTAGAGATCTGCTATACGATACTGTGGCTGTAAATAACAATATTGTAGTGTTCTTACCTCAAAAATCAACCAATCAATCAGAGGAGAAAATAAGTGAAGAAGAAAAGGAAGAGGATGAGGAAGAGGAAGAGGAAGAGGAAGAGGAAGAGGAAGAGGAAGAGGAAGAGGGACGGGAACAGGAAGGAGAAGGAGAAGAAGAAGGGGGGGGAGGAGGAGGAGGGGGAGGAAGGAGAAGAAAGAAAACAAAACTGAAATGCAAATCCCTTAGTTGGTTGTAGAAAAATACATAAAGTGTGCACCAGACAAAATGTGGCAAGTACCTAGAGTTGCTAACAGAACATCAGAGAAAAGGCCGTGGCTGTGGGAAACAGTTGTAAGGAAAAATAACAAATAAAATTATACATACTCTATGGTGTGTTAACATATTAAATGTATTAAAAGAATTCATGTTTACATTTGTCTACAAAGAGTTAAAATTTATACAAATTTAAGTTTGAATTTACATAATCTCTCTCTTACTCTAGGCAAATGTCAAGACCACAAACCACTTTGTCCCATACTTCTGGCATAACTTATTTACTTATGGTTTAATTATTTTGTTGAAAGTTGTATGAGTTTCCACAGTAAAGGCACCAAAATGAAAATATGTTTTAAAAATAGAATATCAACAGCCAAAAAGCATCAAGTAAAACACATACATGATTTTCTTTCCCTGTTACAGTTTCTACATCTTTCTTATGGAGCAAATTTCAAAATTCAGGAAAAATCCTACCATTTTCCAAAATATCCCTTTCAAATTTATATACAATTTGAACCTGAAATGTTTTGGCAAATGAAAGGAATATACAAATACACAACTCTTAATAAGCCAAACTCCCCACCTTCCAGCAAACAAAATAAACATATCACTAAACCAAATTTTTAGCTATCATAAATAGTAAAACAGAAAGAAGCTAAATCACTAGATTTGAAATCAAAATATGAAGTCGAACCAGCTATGAGTTAGCTGATTCCTAGTTGAATAAACCATCTAACATCTAATATAAGTTGGGTTTAAATCCTTGGTGTTTGTAAAGATTAAATAAGACATTTTGACATGAAATCACTAAATGGTAAATTGGTTTACAATTTTAACAATTGCAGGTGACCCTCAAACCATGCAGGAGATAGGGGCTCGAATTCCCACACAGCTGAAAATCTGTTTATACCTTTTGACGCCTCCAAAACTTTACTAACAGTCTACCATTGACCAGAAGCCCTACTGATGGTCAATTAACACATATTTTATATATCATATGTGTCATACACTGTATTCTTACAACAAAGTAAGAGAATCATAATTTAAGGAAACTACATTTACAATGCTGTACTATATTTATTGAAAACAAAAATCCACATATAAGTGGACCCATACAGTTGAAAGCCATGTTATTCAAGGGTCAACTGTATAACCTATGGATTCAGATAAATTAAAACATGAAGACTATTAAAGAAAATTGAGAATTTGCAAAGAATCTTTAAACAATTACAGAGATATGTATCATACTTCCAAAACGACATCTTTGACACCTGCACAATCATTCTTAATGTCAAGCTAGACAAGATGTCTTGCAAGAAAAATATTGCCAAGATCCATACGAATACCTTCACCTGGGACAGTGTGGTGGAAGATAAGGGGCACCACCTTTTCCACTGCTTAGAAAAGTCTGCCTGCTTTCTGGCGTTGAGTGCTCAGATTCGTTAGCATTTGTACAAACTGATTCCCTTCGGCTTAATTTCTCTGACTAAGGTTCAACCCCTCAAAAGTTTAAAATTATTTGCATGTATCAGTTACAACTTTTCACCATAAAGTGTCTTTCCGAAAAATTAGATTCAGAGAGATTTAACGAAGAGTGGATTTATAAGTTCTATGTAAGATTCCTTCCCAGTTACTCAAAAGCCCCAAAGTAGGCTGTACTCAAAAGTGGACATTCATATAAATTTTAAGGAATATTTTTCTAATCTTCATCTCATTCTCTTATTGAATATAGAACGGCAAAAACAAACAAAGCATTAAAAATATGGCATTATGTTTGGCACTTAGAATGAAACAGGTTTTTATGTTTTTGTTCAGTTTTCAGGGACATCTTCAAAACTCCCAGTTTTAAAAAATACATTTGTATTGTGGAATAACTGTAGATACATGAAAAAAGTTGGAACATATCACTGAGAGTTCTTGAATATGGTTCACCCAGTTTCCCCTAAAGTCAACACCTTGAATAAACGTGGTGCACTTGTCAAAACTAAGAAAGTAATATTGGTACAATATTACTAACTAAACTCCTGACCATTTAGAGTTCACTGGTTTTTCCACTAATGTGTTTGTTTCTGTGTTTCAGGATCCAGTTTAGGATACCACGTGGCATTTAGCATAATATTTTAAAACTATAGAAAATCTTAAACTTACGCTTTCGACACATTCTCCAAAACACACACAGCCAAGGGCAGTTCTGATCCGTGTTGTTCATTTTTTCATTCTTTCTCCAAAACACAAGCATTCCAGGCTCAAGTACATTGTTGTATCAGCCTGTTGTATCACTGAATTAAAGCTATTTGTAAACTTTGAACATAACAGATGTTTCTTACATCCGCATAAACTGCCAGCCTTTGAAAAAAATCATTCAGTGTGCATTTGGTGCTTTAAGACTGCCTCCCTTCAAATATTTACTCTGTGCTACAAGTACTTGAAATTAACACTGTCCCCTAAGCTGGCGGATACAGTGCCCTCCCTCCACTGTCCCAAGTTTGCCCTGGCCCTCTTCACGGGATTCCGTATTTTTTATACCTCCTTATTCTCACATTTTTCCTGTTTACCATATTAATACTTACCTGAGATGTTTTCCTCTTCTTGAGGACATTTCTTTTTCTTAGAGAGGGAGACAGAGAGGGTGGGGAGGGGCAGAGGGAAAGAGAGGATCCCCCCGACCCGGGGCTCTACCTCACAACCCTGAGATCATGACCAGAGCAGAAATAATCCAGTCAGACGCTTCACCGACTGAGCCATCCAGGAGCCCCTTGAGGACCCTTTACTAACTTCTTTTAAACAAACTAATACTATGCAAAGAAATAATAAGATAAAGCATCAGTGTCCTCCTAATGCAAAAGTTCCACTTTATCCTCCTAGGATGGCATTTGCTGCCACTTCTCAAAGATACAGATGTTGCTTCTTAAAACCAAGATCTTGGCGATACAGTTCCCTTCAAAACCCTCCTTATGCAGCGAGGCCACAAGAACAACTCCCACATGCCCAGCGCAGAAGGCTGCAGTATGTGGATGTCTCTATCAATGAGAAGAGCAGAAGAAATATTAAAAATAGGTGACAATTGCATGTTACTCTGGACACTGTGAGTATGACTGTTAGGGTATTCATTCAACAAATGAGGAAACAGAGGCTGAAGGTTGTTAAGGGACATTGTGTCTTCAAGCCCGTTGAAACAACTTCCCATCACAGCCTTAGCTGCGTTATTACCCTTGTTGGCTAAGCTGTGATCAGACCCAGAGCTTGGAATAACCCTTGCAGGGGACACACCCAGTTTGGACTGTCTCCCCGGTGGTGATCTCCTTCATCTGGCACTGAATGCTGTGGTCTCCCTAAAAGACGGTGACGGCCTTTGTGCCCTGTCATCTCTTGCGGCAGACGGAACACTCTTTGGCAAGACTATGAGAGATGACAGCCAGCCCTGGGAATCTGAAGCCATTGTCCCTCTTCCTCGGTGGTCTGATAATGAGCTATTACTTCTGCTTTTTATTGTATCTGCTCAATTTTCTTCTCAATGCGTGTGTTTTCTCTCCACCAGTTTTTTAAATCTGATCCCACATCTGTTTTTTTCTTCCACCTGTTATCAGCCCCACTTGAATGATTCCAGGCTCCTGGGCCAGTCTGGAGGATTGCTGCCTTCTTCTGAGTCTGCAGTGCTAAGAACTGCATTTACAGCTAGCGCGCCCAGCATGCCTTCTCCCCAACACAAAGACAGGTACTTGTAAACTGGAACAATTTATCCCACGTTGACTTCACGCGGTTATCCTAAGCAGGACAGAAATGTGTCTTTGAATTGCATCTCTTTGAAAAGAATTGCTTTACCTAGAGCAGTAATCTGCAAGGTGGTTACATAAGCCTGATAACATCTCTGGGAAAAGAGAGTAGGGATCCCCCTGAAGGCAGGACTTTCACTAGAGCACAACTGGAACTCATTGAAAAATCACAGGATTTCCTAACTTCCAAATGCTGAATACGTTTTATATAAGAGGAATTCAAAATTTTCAAGGTCGGTCCTCTAGTACGAGTTATGTGTATTATAAAAATAGAACGTTTTTAGTGTTTTTAAAGTAACAACACACATTTAAAATATAATTTGATAAAAATTAATACAAATGGAATGCAAATGTTCAGTTGAAGGAGGTTAAATATATGCATCTCTATATGTGGATGGTGTCTAGGCAGTATATATGCACACACGTATATAAAGGTTATTATATACACACACATGTCTATCTATATATACACATATATATTGTATTATTTATATAGGCATGTAGGTTCTATATGTATCATACGTATTTATTTTATAGTCACCTACTTATTAAAGCCATTCATGTGTCTTATATTACAGCGCTTTGTAAATATAGATGTAATAAAATTATTTAGTGCCTATTTCAAAAATTATAGAGACTGCTAGTCTATTTTATTTTAAGAACTGGATAAAGAGAGACATTCAATACCCTTCTCCAGCCCCAATTTTCTCTCCGTTAGAGACAATCTATTTAAAATAATTCTCTTAAATCAACATGAGAGAGACATTCCCATTGTTCCCAAAAGATTCCTTCCTCTTTTTATTTGGTATTTTTTTTGTTTGTTTACTTTGTGTTTTTGGTTGGGAGAGCAGTCTTTGTTTTTTGTGGCTTTTCTTTTCCCTTCTTTCCACTAGATCTGCTCTGCTGCCTGTCCCTCAGGTGTTCCTTCCAGAACCTTTTCTAAATGCAAAAGCAAATAAGAGGAAAAATGTCAGCTTCCATGGTTGGCAAGACAACAAGGCTCAGAGGGTCGGAAGCAGGTTCGTGGCAAGCAGCAGGCTTCTCAAGCGGGCCCTGGGCACAGGAGAGCTGGTCCATGCCTGCAGGTGCACGGAGCTCCGAAAGAGCTCTCCCTTCCCAACACTTTTTGTTCCTTTTGTTTATCAAATGCTACCCCATATGGGCTGTCCCACAGTACATTTCTGTAAGGTTAGAACCCAGCTGTGTCCAAGAAATCAATAGAGACAGGAAAGCACATGTCTAAATATGCTATTTTGTGTGGCCAAAGAATTTTATGGTATCATGGGTATCATGATTTAACTAGTGCTCCCCATGATTTGCTTTATTTGACACTCATGAAATTTGCCTCAAAAACCCATCAGAACAAGTTTGAGTAGGGGAGTATCATAATGTATCCAAGTATGAAAATCATGAACTACCTTCCCAAGTATTTAAAACACTGACAGAAAATCACTGCAAACTAATCAGAAGGTCTAGTGTACATTAAGAGGAAGTGCTATACTTTCTCCCACTTGCACCTTTTCTTTAAACCTTCAAGAGCAATAGTTATTAAAAGCAGCAGTGGGGATTTATTGAATTAATGTAATTCTTCATGCAAAAAGGAGAGGGTCTGGAGAGTGCTTTGATTTTGCTAGAATTTCTTGTGGAAGTTTTAAAAAAACCCTGAACAAAAAAGAGCAACTAGCTTTTAGGATGGGCTGAACTCAGACTATAAAGTTTTATTTTCTACCACCATTGTTGCCCTAAAATGTATTTTATCAATTTGCCCTTCCCTGACCTTTAGGAGGATCGTGGGAAAATCCAGTAGCTTTCTGGTCATTTTAATTCCAATCTGGTCTCAATTAAAATTGTAACTTGTCATCCATCAAATACCTCTGTCCTATCCCTTCTGAGACCACCCTGGAGCTGGACAAGCGATGAGGAAAGGGAGCAGCCGCCATCTTTCCTTTCCTTTTCCTTTTTTACCCCCATTTCCACTGCCTCTACCTCAAGGCTAGAGTAGTGGGGGAGGGAATTCAAAGGAAGAGAGAAAGATCTACTTTGGACCTTGAGGGCATCCCCGTTCACCGCTGCCCTTTGTTTCTGCAGGCCCCTGCATGCCTTTCTCAGTGCTCTTTCCTTGCTGACACTGTGTGCTTGCTGAGGGCCCCTTCGCTTCCTACCTTCCCTCAGCCCTGTCCAGGGTAAGACATTTGGGATCACCTTGCCCCGGGAGGTAGCTACTCTTCGTCAGGTTTTTGTCAAGATAGTGATAGCAAAATTACCTGCCGTAGAGGCCACCTGTCCCAAATAAAAATAGAAAAGTCCTTGTCCCATGAAGTGCTTGTTTCTTCTGCTGCTACCTTTCTTACCGCCTTAACTTTGTGGCTCATCCAGTCGGCTTTCTGTTTTTGGCTTCTTCAGGCTTAAGACAGACACCTGTATTTTTATGTACACATTTCTATTTTATGTACTTTATGTATGTATGTTTTATATGTGCTTTTCTATCTATCTTATTCTCTATACAAATGGAAAAGTAAATTGTTTAAGACTTTGTTTTTTTAGAGCAGTTTAAGATCCACAGCAAAATTACAACTTACAGAGATTTCCCACATCCTGTCTGCTCCACAATTGCATAACTTCCCCCATCCTCAACATCCCTCACCAGAATGGTGCACTGAGAACCATTGATGAGCCAATATTGACACCTCATAATTACTCAAAGTCCATAGTTTACATTAGGGTTCACTCTCGGTGTTGTACATCTATGGGTTTTGGCAATGTGTAATGACGTGTCGCCATCATTATGGTATCTAAATATAGAGTATTTTCATCGCCCTAAAAATCCTCTGTACTCTGCCTATTGATTCCCCCAATCCGACCCCTGGCAACCACTGATCTTTTTACTGTCTCCATAATTTTGCCTTTTCCAGAATGTCATATAGTTAGAATCATACCATATGTAGCCTTTTCATATTGGCTTCTTTCCCTTAGTAGTATTCATTTAAAGTTCTCTACATGCCTTTTCATGGCATGACAGCTCATTTCTTTTTAATGCTGAATAATATTCCATTGTCTAGTTGGACCACTGTTTATTCATTCATCTACTGATGGACATCTTGATTGCTTCCAAGTTTTGGCCATTATAAATAAAACTACTATCAATGTTCATTCCAGGTTTTTCTCTAGACATAAGTTTTCAACTCCTTTAGATAAGTACCAAGGAGTATGATTGCTGGATTGCATGATAGGAATATATTAAGAAACCACTGAACTATTTTCCCAAGTGGCTGCACCATTTTGTATTCCCACCAGCAAAGAAGAGTTCCAGAGCCCAACGAGTGATGCACATTAAGACAGTTCTGTGGCGGATCTCAGAAATGCTTTCTCCCAGAGACAGGAATTAAATGTCTAAGAGATTGAAGTATAATGCAAACCTCACATTATTTACACTTTGACACCTTCTAAAATGTAACAGGTGAATGTTATTTATATTTCTTGTAAATTCTCATTTTTACAAAAATTTATTAACAACATGAGAAAAATCGACATCCAAATGAAATGCCGAATAACAATTTTAAGAATAACATAGAAATCATGTAAAATGTTCTGAAGGAATAAGAAAATGATAAATTTTGTTTCAATGACATGGGATTATATGTACTTTATGAACACATTTCTATTTTATGTATGTATGTTTTATATGTGTTTTTCTCTCTATCTTATTTCAAACAAAGGTTAAAGTTAGAATAATAGCTGGATCTATGTTTTTCTGATGAGTAATTACAAAGGACTCAGTCAATGTCATATCAAAATCAAGGACTGCTTTCAAATTCTGGGCTATGTCTCATCCTGAAGATTATTATTGACTAATCACAATTGGCAGAGGTAGAAAACAGAGGATGAATTCATAGAAACTATGCAAACAATGTATAGATGTCATATGGGCTATGAGAATCCTGGTTTGCAGGACCTAAACTTGGTTCCGTAGGAATATACAGTAAGAAAACAAGTGACCTCATTGATCTGGAAGGACTCCTCATTGATAGTATTTTGTCATCACTTCAAACCAACCTTTAGCTTTGTGTAGCTGCCCTGGGAGTTTCCTGTGACCTATACAAATGCCCTGTTGAAGCCCTCCTGAGGCAATACCAAAGTCTGAATTATGATATTAAAGCTTACATCATTTTATTTTTTGCTATGGAAAAATATTGTTAATAATTGGGATCCTGAAACTGAAGCTAGAAAGGAATTATGAGGGATATTTTTCCTTCCTCACTAAGGGGTAATGTGTCCACAGCAAGGTTTGGCTTAGGGCCATGGTCACACCAACAGTGAGGAGAGAGTGCACTCTGGGAGCCAATGTGTCGCAGTTGGTGCGTTTGAACAGAAGGCCTGGCTATAGTTCTCTGCTCAACTAAGTTTCCAGATGCTCTAAGAGGTGCATTGTTGGAAAGGCCATGGGCTAGGGCAGCAACTTGTAAAAAACCTCTCAGGCTAAATTAATTATACTTCTGGAAATGGTGGAAGAAAAGAAAACAAATCAAGAAAGTGTGGGATCTGGGGAAGTAATTTATTTTTGAATTATTGCTGGGGAATTCTTAGGTGATACTAGGGCACCAAAGAAAGAAATATTATCACTGATAACTAACTCTTAGTGAGGACCTACTGAAGTGTAGCTATAACCTGATACCAAACTTAGGTCTGCAAAGAATACAGAAGATCTATATGGCAAGATCTCAGGGATACAAATTCAGGGAACTTATAACCACTAAATAAATTAATTACCCTAAATAATTAGACTTTGGGCCCATAGAGCATGAACTGTGTCTTTTTCATATTGTCCTAGTAGGCAGTCTGTAACTGGGACAGTAATCCAGGCTAAAGTCATACATTTTGTAGTAATTGTTATTTCTGAATTTTAAGAGGAAACCATAGGTGAGAAAGAGGTCAGTCTTAAGAACTGTGCAAGGTCTAGGGTTTTATTCTAGTTGCAAGTCAACAAGTTTGCTTGCCACAGTTTCATAGGTGCTAGCAGAAGACACAGGGCTCCCTGATAAGAAACAAGCAGCAGTAGCCAGCTTCACATCCATTTCTGTCAGCTTTCTATGCCATTCAGATCCCACAGGATGACACAAGCGGTCCATGATGGACAGTTGCACATGCAGTAGGTTGCATTGCAGAAGAGGAACACATAGCTTGAGAAATCTATTGTTTCTACAGGAAGAGAAGTGGGTTTGCTCTTTGTTTCAAGGGAGATTTCACCTCAGCCCTTAGAGTCATTCACTGAAAACACAACCCAAAGAAATTGCCCAAGGAAAGAGTGGTCAAAGCTTTACACTCTTGATATGCCTGTTAAGAATGTACAGGAAGATCCATGGCAGATGGGTGGTCCACCCAACCATTGCCCAGGGAGAAGTTAGAGGAGAAATGGTATGTGACTAGGAGTAAGACTTAGGAAACACCAACATTTAAAAATATTTGGAACAGATGAGAAAGGAGTAATAGGGGAACAGGAGAAAAATCAGAATTGTAAAAAGAGAGATAAGGATGAAAACAATATTCAGGAGGTAGCAGTGACGTATTGATCAGATATGACAGCAATCTGCCCAGCAAATACACAATACTGAACTCTTTGGAAATTATTTGGAGAAGTAGTTTGCAATTTTTTAAAAATTTTGTCTCAATATCCCTTTGTATGGTTAAAAACTTTTGAGGAGCTGAGAGCTTTTGTTTATGTGGGTTATATCCACTGATAGTTAAAAGTTGAGTGTGAGAAAAATTTCAAATATTTATTAATTAAATCTTTTTAAAAAGCAATTAGTTGGTTTTACAAAAAATATATTTACTAAAACTAAAAATTAATGAGAACATTACTTTTCACTTTTGGAAATCTATTAAATGTCTCTCCTAAGATATCTTGATTATTATACCTGCCTCTATATTCTTTGTGTTACCATAAACTATTTAGATTAGAGTATATGAACAAAATCCAGCCTCACAGAGATATGTGGCTGGAAACAGTGGGGATGATATAAATAGCCTTTTTCAGATAAGTGGGGGTATTCTTCTTAAACACTATACCAGAATTTGCAAAGGGGCCACATTTAAATAGAAGTTGAAATGTGGAAACAGAAAAAATCATTTTTTGCACTGTTACATTCAAATTCATTGGTCTATTTTCCACTTTGAATGAATCTTTTAACCACAAATGATTATGTAACATCATGCATAGATCATTTGGAAAGTATTGTTTTATTGAGTAATGCTGATCTTTCAAATGTTGACATTCCAATATACAGTATTAAATATCACGTTAATTAATTTCACCCGCAATCATCAGAAAAGTACTTAAGAATTAGATACACCAGTCTCATAGTGGTGGATACAAGCTTTCCAAATGTTTAATTTTCATTTGAAATCTCAAATTTCATCATTGGCAACAAGTATTATCAGATGTTTTTCTTAAAGCAACAGCTTTGATTTCTTTGTTCACTATCAAGAAAATGTCCACCAAATACTCAGTTCTGAATAACATAGTTGTTCTGTCAGTCTTCCTTCCAAGTAAAAATGCTGCTTTATGGGGAAAAAAACAAAACAAAACAGTTAGTTTAGCTTGCAACTCAAAAGTATAGGAGCCCGGATACAGTCATTGACCCCTGTTATGTAGCAATAGCGCTTCATGAGAGTTTCCATCTCATTACATGTCATTACTAGGGAGTTAGAATTAAATGAAAGGAATAACTTTTATGTTTCATCTTGGACATTCTCAAATAATTGGTTTTTTGTTTTGTTTTGTCTTCCTTACAAGTTCCTGGCAATCAATACAATGACTACTAGTATTTTGGTGCTATTCCCATGATTCATGCTAAGAAACCAGCAGTTTTACCCAAATTGCTTTTGCAACATCAGTACAAACACCATAAGAAAGACAACTAACATCTTGGTATTATTATGAAAATAGTTTGACTATTACAATGAATATATCTAGGGGATCCCAAGGGTATGAAAACTTTGAGAACTGTTATTTTAGAAAAGTGAAAAGGTGAGTATATATCTTCCCTTCCCTCAATTACTAATTTAGTTTTGTTGCTATTGTTGTTTGTTTTTGTACTTATTTTAATTTCTCTGTTCTCATCTTCTCTCTCTTCATACGTGGTGTGAGCATGTTGGAGTTACTCAGAGTCTAATTAAAAATTAAAGAAATACCTAATTTTATTGCAGAAAATTTTTAGCTATATTTGTCTTCCTTGATAGTATTTTTTTTTTACTTTATATTAATAGAGTAGACTTTTTAAAATTTTTATTAAGACTTTATCTTTAGAGTAGTTTTAGGTTCTAGTTTTAGTTCTAGTTAAGCAAAACCCAGGTGAAGGTACAGAGATTTCCCCCACACATGCACAGGGCCTCATTCTCAACATCCCCACCAGAGTGATACATTTGTTACAATCAACCTACATTAATACACTAGTCACCCAAATTCCATAGTTTATATGACAGGCTTATTTTGAGGCTCACAGAAGCTCTGACCCCCTTTTTCATCTGTCTTTCTAGTCTTAGGAGTAGTGGTTTGTCCTGTATTCTTCCTTTTTTATGGATTCAAGAAGAGTTGTTGGTTTTCCAGTCTGTTCAGCTTTTTATTTGTTGTTAGGATGGAGTAGTTACTTCCAAGCTCCTTACATGCAGAAGCAGAAACCACAAGTCATAATGGAGCATGTTTGAGAATATATCTCCTCTGTTTTGAAGACTGATCTTCTGAGAAGTCTTCAGTTTCTAGTTAGACTAAGAATGTTTCTGAGTCTGTATCTATAACTACCTTCTCCATATTTAATAGCCTATTTAAGTAAAATAATCATAGATACTTCACCGGAGCACATCATCTAATCTTACATATGCCAGTATTTTAGAGGAAGGCAGAAGGATCAACAGCAAGACCACAGTAACTCTCATAATTTTTGACCATGAGGACTTGATAACTAATTGACATTTATTTTTTTGTATAAATCCATCTGATTAGCAAACCATGAATTATATGTATTAGTTGAACTTAAAAATGGGACATATATTAACACAACAGATAGAAGTTGCATCAAATTAGAATATAAAAGGATGAGGGAGTGGGGCACCTGGGTGGCTCAGTCAGTTGAGTATCCAAGTCTTGCTTTGGCTCAGGTCATGATCTTATGTGTAAAGAGATCGTGCCCAGTGTTGGGCCCTATACCCAGTGCAGAGTCTGCTTGAAATCCTTGTCTCTGCCCTCCCCCGACCCCTGTTGCCACTCATGTTCTTTCTCACTCTCTCTCTCAAATAATTCAATAAATAAAATTTTTTTTAAAAAGATGAGATAGAGCAAAGAGCCCTATTTTTGGGTTTCCCTGGAATCTGGCATAAACTGAATATTTACAGAAAACAGAAATCATTTCATTACATCTTGAACAATTAAAAAAAATAAAGGATGTTATTTATATTTAATATATAAATATAAATATATTTTTCATATCTCTTGGATTAGATTAATATATTTTAGAATGATTTAGTCATAATAAATATTATTTATATTTATATTAGGAAGTTTATTCATTACCAAATACAATTGAAAATATAATAGTTAATGGTTTTTCTGCAAATGTAGCAGGATAGCATTTTGAAATATTATTCAATTGACTGTTTTTCTCTTTCCTAGTTCTGTTTTACCTTGTTGTTCCTCCACCATTAAAATAATACTGAGTTATTGCCTTGAGAGGAAAGACACAAAGAACAGAATATAAACTAATAATCGGATAATTGATTTTGACTTCCAAAACAGCTTTTAAAATCCAAAGCTGAGGCATAACTTGAATATACTTTTGATTTATATAAATGTGGAATTGGAAGAAAGAAAAATGATTTGGATATTTCAAAAAATAATTTAAACATGTACAACACAGAGAAATGTAAATAATGGGTATTAGAGTAGGAAAGACAATATGCAGATACAGTAAGTCCTCTTCCCAGGCAGATAGATGAAGATCTCAATAGATTAGAAGGGAGAAGAAAGCTGTAGAAGTGACTAGTCTTTACAGCCTGATGGTACCTGAGAAGAAGCCCAACACTGCCATCCGTTGGATCTGTCCAGTGGGAATGGCTGGGCCTATATATGTTTAAGGGAAATCTGAGAGTAGAGGAGAAGTCTTCCATATGCTTCACCTGTAGCCCATGGGTATGAAAACCTTGTAGAGGAGCTCCACATTATGGTGCCAAACCAGTAGAATAGATAAGGCTATGGACTTGAAGGTAGCTTCAGAAAATTCTGATAATCTTGACCTGCATAGAGAAGGAATCAAGTCCCCTAAGAGGGGGGTGTGGCAGATGCTGTTTTCCAAATATGACTGCAACAAGTACTCTCTTTCCACATGCTGTTTTTGCTATGTGACTCTGACAGGCCTACCATCAAGAAGAAGGGTCTGTGTTTCTTCTTGAAGCTGGTGGGCTTACAAACAGTAGAAGTGACATGATGGGATTCCAATGCTAAGTAATAAAAGGCAAACAACTTCTGCCTGTTTCTCTTCAATGTTTTTGTTCTTGGAACCCAGCCATCTATGCTGTGAGGAAGACCAAGCAGCCAAGAGAAGCTACATGTAGGTGTCAGGCCAACAGGCCCAGCTGAGGTTGCAACCAACAGCCAGCATCGACTTTCAGACATGTGAGTAAAAGAAAAGTCTTTAGATGATTCAAGTCTCCAGACTTCATATATTCCAGATGAAGCCCAAAATAGCTCAGAATAGAAACAAGCTGTCCCTGCTGGGCCTTTTTCTGAATTCCTTGTTCTCAGAATCCAAAAATATAATAAAATAGTTGTTTTATGCCATTAAATTTGGAGTATTTTGTCATGAAGAATCAATAACTGGAACTATCAGGTGGGGAAAAGGAGAGAGCTGAGAGTGATTATAGAGGGGAAGAACCTGGTCTTGGATGAAGTAAGCAAAATATCTAAGTGCCTGGACTTATGCCCAGAAGTCATGGCAGGGTCCTTAGCATCAGGACCAGATTCCATGGTAGGCATCCAACACCTGGCTAATTGAGTTACTTAGCAAGTGTTGTCATGGACAGAAGATGATACTGGGACAGACACATATTCTGATGCCCTGACAATACCATTATTTGTAGATACTTAGAGAAGCTAAGGAAGAATGGAAGAAAATCTGAAATGGAAAGAATCATAAATTGACCAAGTTTCATCTTGAAATATCCACATTTAAATCATGTATTTGAGTTGGGATGATTTAGGTTTTCTTTGCCATTTTTGGATTATTTTAAATTTAGTCAATGAAAATAAAGTCCCATTTTACCTATTTTAAATTTTAATTTTATAAAATGTCCCAAGCGCCAGCTAAATATTTTTTGGACATGCTTACAGAAATAGGCATTGCTCGGAGCAGATGATATATAGTATCACATGCGCCTTCACAAAGTTTCAAATTTTAATTGGGAAATAGTGTTTAGATTGGCAAATTCAGACCAAAGTTTCATGTCTTCAATGGAGCAAATTTGAATAGAAACGAACAGCTCTTTCTGCTTCCACTATTTTATTTTATTTTATTTTATTTTATTTTATTTTATTTATTTTATTTTATTTTTACTTATTATTGTTAATTATAGTAAAATACAAATAAGATACACTTTATCACCTGAATTTATTTTAAGTGTACAACTCATTCGTTTCTGTTTCCACTTTTAATGATTCATTCTGTACTTTAGACCTCTCGAGAGATCTCATATAAACTCTCAGAGAGGGGTCTTAAGAAAAGAATATTAATTTTACTCATAAATGACAAGTTAAGTTTCTGATAGTGATAATGGAGCCATACCTATCTAATCAGACTCCTCTACTAAATATTCTTTGGGACTTGTGGTAAAATTAATGAGATAAATAGCCTTGATTGGGGTGCATCTGTGACCCTAATCCAAAATAGAGTTAATGGGCCTGAATGGGAGTTAAATCCAAGAAGCTCAATATATCTGATAAAACCAGATAATAAAATACCACTAGGGATACTTGCTGGACTAAAATTTGTAATTGTCAATATGATGTAATAAAAAATGCTGATTTTATAACAAATCTCATTTGCAGCCAAATTCTACTTATTTGACATCAGCCTAGTTCATGGAACTCTTATGTTCAATTTAAGAAAAAAAATGAAGTATCAGTTAATTATTTTATTTGAAACCTCCAGTTTAGGTAAAGCTCTGGAGATTCCTTCCCCAGTCCTGCGTGATCCCGGAGGATGCTGCATCCATGGGCTGTCATCCTGTCTTTAACACTGAGCTCCCTAACTTGACTCTTTCTGACTACAAAGTTCATCTCCATTCTGTTCTGGGATTTGGGGCTTTAGTTCTATGGCACCAGTGTTTCTTGAACCAAAGTAATGCTACCAGGGAAAGAAAACTGCGAGATTTAGGACGTTGTAGTGCACAAAACCATTAGCTGTGCGGAATGCTAGAAAACCTAGACATTTGGAGAAATTATGCACATTGTGAGCAGATGGATTATAATATTTATTGTCTTGTAGACAATAAAATGGAAGTTGAGTTCTGTGGCTTCTAAATAAATAAATAAATAAATAAATAAATAAAGACGTCACACATACAAATACTTAACTATACGCCTCCCCTATATTGTGATGAATGAATTGCTAATGGTTGCTTGAGCTCAGTTCTCATTGAGAAAAGGAAGAGGAAGAGATAACAAGTCATATTTCAGTTTTCTATCCAACTGTTAAGGGAGATGTTGGGCAATTCAAAGGCACTGATCACATTTTAGGTTCATTCTTACAAAGTCCGGAAAAGAGAAATATGTATGGATAATTCCTAGCATTTTATTTTAGTAATTTTTGAGCCATAGATCCCTTTGGAAATCCAGTGAAGTTCAAGGATCTCTAACATTTTTCCCCCCAGGTTTTTATTTAAATTCTAGCTAGTTAACATACAGTGCAATATTAGTTTCAAGTGTAGAGTTTAGCGATTCATCACTTACATACAACACCCAGTGCTCCTCACAACAAGTCCACTCCCTAATACTCATCACGCATTTAGCCCAGCCCCCTGCCATCTCCCCTTCAGTAACCATCAGTTTGTTCTCTATAATTAAGAGTCCATTTCTTGACTTGCCTCTCTTTCCCCCCCATGTTCATTTGTTTTGTTTCTTAAATTCTACATATGAGTGAAATCATATAGTATTTGTCTCTCTCTGACTGACCTATTTTACTTAGCATAATACTTTCTAGCTCCATCTATGTCATTGCAAATGGCAAGATTTCATTTGTCTTGATGGCTGCATAATATTCCATCTTATATATGTAGATCTTATTATATATATATATATATATATATATATATATATATATATATAGTCTTACTAAGCAAGGGAAACAAAAACAAAAATAAATTATTGGGACTCCATCAAAATAAAAACCTTCTGTACACTGAAGGAAACAATCAACAGAACTAAAATGCAATCTATGGAATGGGCGAAGATATTTGCAAATGAAATATCTGTTAAATGGTTAGAAGCCTTGATAAAGTCTTAATACTTCATATTTGCCTTTGTTTCTTTTGCCTTTGGAGACATGTCTAGCAAGAAGTTGCTGCAGCCAAGTTTGAAGAGATTGCTGCCTGTGTTCTCCTCCAGGATTTTGTTGGATTCTTATCTCACTTTTAGGGCTTTCATTCATTTGAGTCTATTTTTGTGTATGGTGCAAGGAAATGGTCCAATTTCATTCTTCTGCAT
Source organism: Ursus arctos (assembly GCF_023065955.2). Taxonomy (NCBI): domain Eukaryota; kingdom Metazoa; phylum Chordata; class Mammalia; order Carnivora; family Ursidae; genus Ursus; species Ursus arctos. The sequence goes on from NW_026622764.1 coordinate 7,449,126, forward strand.
GTGGTTGTCCAATTTTACCAACTCCATTTGTTGAAGAGACTATCTTTTTTTTCCACTGGATATTCTTTCCTGCTTTGTTGAAGATTAGTTAACTATAGCGTTTAGGGTCCATTTCTGTGTTCTCTATTCTGTTCCATTGATCTATGTGTCTGTTTTTGTGCCAGTACCCCACTGTCTTGATGATTACAGATTTGTAATAGAGCTTGAAGTCTAGAATTGTGATGCTACCAGCTTTGGTTTTCTTTTTCAACATTCCTTTGGCTATTCGGGGTCTTTTCTGGTTCCATACAAATTTTAGGATTATTTGTTTCAGCTCTGTGAAAAACGTTGATGTTGGTATTTTGATAGGGATTGCATTGAATGTATAGATAGGTCTAGGTAGCATAGACATTTTAACAATATGTACTCTTCCAGTCAACAAAACCAAAAGATAACCAACAGAATGGGAGAAGATATTTGCAAATGTCTTATCAGAAGGGCTAGTATCCAAAATCTATAAAGAACTTATCAAACTCAACACCCAAAGAATAATCCAATCAAGAAATGGACAGAAGACATTAACAGACATTTCTCCAAAGAAGACATACAAATGGCCAGCAGACACATGAAAAAATGCTCAACATCACTCAGCATCAGGGAAATACAAATCAAAACCACAATGAGATACCATTTCACACCAGTGAGAATGGCTAAAATGAACAAGTCAGGAAACAACAGATGCTGGCAAGGATGCAGAGAAAGGGGAACCCTCTTACACTGCTGGTGGGAATGCAATCTGGTACAGCCACTCTGGAAAACAGTATGGAGGTTCCTCAAAAAGTTGAAAATAGAGCTACCCAGCCAGTGGATCAGGATTGCAGTACTGGGTATTTGCCCGAAATATACAAACATAGTGATTTGAAGGGGCACCCTCACCCCAATGTTTATAGCAACAATGTCCACAATAGATAAACTATAGAAAGAACCCAGATGTCCATTGGCAGATGAATGGATTAAGAAGAAGTCATATATATATATATACAAAAGAATATTACCCATCCAAAAATGAAATCTTGCCGTTTTCAATGATGTGGATGGAACTAGAGGGTATTATGCTAAGTGAAATAATTCAATCAGAGAAAGATAATTATCATATGATCTCCCCCATATGTGGAAATTTAAGAAACAAAACAGAGGATAATAGGGAAGAGAAGAAAAAATAAAACAAGACAAAATCAGAGAGGAAGACGAACCATAAGAGACCCTTAATCATTGGAAACAAACTGAGGTTTGCTGGAGGGGAGGGAAGAGGAGTGGAGGAATGGGTAACTGGGTGATGGACATTAAGGAGGGCACGTGATGTAATAAGCACTGAGTATTATATAAGACTGATGACTTCTACCTCTGAAACCAATAACACATTATATGTTAATTAATTGAATTTAAATTTAAAAAGAAAAATAAAAAAAGAAATTATATTTGTTTTCTCCTGTTTAAAAAAAAAGTGTTAGAATCCAAAATATATAAAGAACTTATAAAACTGAACACCCAAAAAACAAATAATCCAGTTAAAAAATGGGCAGAAGACATGAATAGACTTTTTTCCAAAGAAGACATACAGATCACCAACAGACACATGAAAAGATGCTCAAATCACTCATCATCAGGGAAATACAAATCAAACCCTCAATGAGATGTCACCTTATACTAGTCAGAATGGCTAAAAATAACAACACAGGAAACAGGTGTTGGCCAGGATGCGGAGAAAGAGGAACCGTCTTACACTGTTGGTAGGAATACAAACTGGTGCAGCCACTCTAGAAAAGAGTATGGAGTTTCCCCCAAAAGTTAAAAATAGAACTACCCTATGATCCAGCAATTGCACTACTGGGTATTTAACCAAAGGATACAAAAATACTGATTCAAAATGGATACATGAACCCCAATGTTTATAGCAGCATTATCCACAATAGCCAAATTATGAAAAGAGCCCAAGGATCGCTAACATTTTAAAATATATAACATAATAAGCATGAGAGTATGAAGAAAAGCAATTTATTGAAATGAAGCTAACATATTAACAATTTATTAACTTTTGTAATTTCAAAGTAGTGGTGAGTATACACAATGTTTTTTGATATCATCAATAACTTGAATATAACATGAAAATGTCTAATTTCTATTGTAGATAAAGTCACCTAGAATTGCTTGGACTACTGTGTTTTATTGCTTACATTTAACATCAAATGAAATGCTAAATTTCAGTTAAAGGACAGTAAAAATAAAGCTGTGCTTTTTTCTCATCCAAGTTTATAAATCCCCAAAAGTCTATCCACAACTCTCTTAGTGTTTAGGGGGGCCCAGGTTAAGAACCCCTGAAATAATAACAGGCTAGAGCTTTACGCTATTGTAGAATGAACTGCTTCATGTTTCTCACTAATGTCAAGAAGAGCTGTTTATCATAAAATTCTAGCTACAGTCCCAAAACAAAAGAACAACAACAAAAAGAAAAAAAAAAAATCCACCTGTATCCACAAGCAGGAAACCAGTAACCCTGGGCTGGTCTAGGCTCAGGAAATGGAGGGCTACATGTCTTCAGAAAGGATTTTGGAAAATTTGCCACTTTCAGCTTAGAATACTTCCATATTTGAAGAGTTAAAAACAACTGAAGAAAAGTCATAGACATATTAGGTGAGCCAGGTACCATCTGTGCTTAATCATATGTTCTTTTTCTACTGGTCCTTCAAGTGAAATTTCTCCTTGGGTTAATATTCTGTGTAAATTTAGCATGTCAATTACGTAGGAAAGGGCAAGTTACTTAAAGACTCAGCTCCTCAGGTCTCTCTTGTGTAAAATAAATGGGTTAAGCTAAATGATCCTAGGGTGGACTGTAGTGGAAAGATAATTAATTTTGAAGTTAAGCATTAGTTAGTATTAATAATTAGTATTAGTGGGTATTTACCCACTGCAATACTATTAAATAAGATTTAAGAAAGTTGAGACCTAGTTCATTACAGAGTTGTTAAGAGGATCAAATAAGATAACATAATGTTTCTAAAAGGCACACAGTAAGTCTTAAATATGGGACTTCGTACTCAGACTCTGATCAGCTTGAGCTAGAAATGCCTGCTCTATGCATATGGAATCCCAATGGTTACTTTTAAATAAATGCTCGTTTTTGAAAATACTATGAACGTCAGGCTACAACATGCTTATGTGTTTTGTTTTGTTTTGTTTTGTTTTGAGAGAAGAAAACTTTTCTGTAACAGCATTTCTCAAACTCACTTACATCAGAAATGCCAGAGTATGGAAGAGAAAGGCTGTGGAAGAGAGATGAGTAGCAGATTCGGGAAGCAGTGGATCCTGAAAGACATCGTACACCGTGTTAAGACACATAGTTGACAAATACTTTAAAATGTGAGGCAGAGAACTAAGACTGAAGCACTAAGACTAACACGGTTAGATTGTTAGTTTGAGTGAGGGCTTTCCCATATTTTTGTAAGCCAGAAGCACATAGAATAAATAAAATAAAATCTTTAAAAAAAAAAAAGAAATGATAAATGCTAGTGTAAACAGACAAGGCTCCTCGGGGTAGGTGCCAGCTTGCAGGGCGGGGGGGCTACTCCCATAGCCTCCAAGCCCCACCCAGCGCCCAGGCCCACCCAGTAGAAACCTTCAGCTCAACACACCTTCAGGCCCTCGGTGGCCCCTTCCAGAGAACAGTGGTTGGCCCTTTGGTCTCGCATATACAGAGTAGTTTGATGATGACTTGTCAAACAAGCAGGACGGAGCACGTCGTATTCTGCTTTTTAAAATAGGTTCTCACCACTTAAAGGTATTATTTGAAAACATTCACAATGGGATCCTAAATGAGAGAACTTCTCCAAATTCCCATCTACTTCACAGTGATAAGGCAAAGAGACATTCTAGGCTAACTGCTAAAATTTAGTGCACTTAGCGATGAAAGGACATGTTCATGGGCTTTAAGGTCTAGGCTAATTTACACTTGTTATTATCTTTCTACCTATATGTGGTCAACAGAATGATGCCCCCCAAATATCCACCTAGTAATCCCCAGAACCTGTGACTATGTTATCTTACACGACAAAAGGGACTTTGCAGATGTCATTAAATTCGAAATGGATCCTGAGTGGGGGGAGATGGTCCTGGATTATCCAAGAGAACCCAATGCAATCATAAGTGTCCTGTCATATGTCCTTCTGTGACAGAGGAAGCAGAGGTGACACAGAGAGACAGAGATTTAAGATTCTATGCTACCATCTTTGAAGATGGAAGAGGGGTCAAGAGACCAGGCTTACACGTAGCATATAGATGCTGGAAAGGCAAGAAAATGAAGTCTCCCCTAGAGCCCCCAGAAGGAGCACAGCTCTGCTGACACCTTGATTTTTGGATTTCCACCTACAGATTATGAGAGAATAAATATATATTGTTTAATCCACTAAATTCAACATATTTTTTTACTAATATAGCATGTGTCTGTGTAATACGATTTTATGTTTTTTTCCTCCCAGCTTAAGACATAACACACAGTATTGAAACAAACAGGGGGGCCTGGGTGGCGCAGTCGTTAAGCGTCTGGCTTTGGCTCAGGGCATGATCCCAGCATTCTGGGATCAAGCCCCACATCAGGCTCCTCCGCTAGGGGCCTGCTTCTTCCTCTCCCACTCCCCCTGCTTGTGTTCCCTCTCTCACTGGCTGTCTCTATCTCTGTCGAATAAATAAATAAAACCTTTAAAAAAAAAAACAAAACAGAAATACATATTGAATTGTCACTTGTGAAAGTACGGTTCCAACACAGAGCTCCAATCCCTCACCTCTCAGAAGAGTCAAGAGAAGATAGTTGAGGATTTGTACTCTTTTCAGCATTTAATTACTCATTTACATTAAAATGTTATGAATTATCAGAAGTATCTTAAAAATCATTAATTAAATATTTCATGTTTAAAATTCTTTCTATGCAATGTTGATACTTTGCCTTTATTTTTGACACTTTGCCTTTAATAAAATGCATCATTTATCACATTTGCAGTGGAATATCAATGATTTCTTAATAGTTGGTGTCTGATCTTTTCTGGTTAACATTACATCTAGATTTTAAAATGTCACAGAGATAACAGACATTTAAAGAGAGATAATTTGGCAATGTGTATGATTGTGTGTGTGTGTGTGTGTGTGTGTGTGTGTACATGTGTGTATATAAAAAGACATCACATTGTCTACATCAACTCCCTTAGCTTTATCATTCTTTAAATCTGGGATCTTGAAAACCAACTACTTCCTCTGTACCTCAGTTTCCTCAAAATACTACCTCATAAGATTAGTGGAGATAATCATAGAGAAAACATATGTAAAATGATAGGAATGCTACCTTGCACATAGTAATCACTCTAAAACATTAGCTATTAGTGGTATTATTATCATCATCACTAGTATGTATTACCTCTAGTAATAGTGGTATTAATAGTAATAGTAATAATAGTATTACTAGTATCATCATTACTAGTACTAACAAAGTACATGAGTAAGTAACCTCAAAGCTCTTCCACTATCCAATGATGGAGGAAACACCCCTGTGACCATTAGTGGTCAGTTACCCTACTGTATCTCATCAATGGCCTGCATGACTTCACCAACTGGCTATTTACAATACCATTGATTTTACCATTGCCACTCACTGCCCACTCTTGCAAATTACTCTTCTTCTCATTCAATGGTAGGATTCAACAATGTAGGATCATTAAAAATATACTTTCAGAATATTGAGTTATTTAGATACTTTTAGCATTCACATTCACACTGGCTAAATGAGGATCATGTTTAATCTTCTTAATTGGAGAGCCAGAATTTTTAACCAACAAATGGAGAAAATCCTTTATACCTGGTTGCATGCATTGAACTATATTCAATTTAATAAGAAATTCACTTACCTGAATCAAACATTAATCACGTCATAACCATGTTGAAGAGATATTTTCCCTCTCAGAAAGGAGAATCTCAATATGATAATTTTGCAATTTCTGAATTGTATTGTTAAATCTCCAGTAACCAGGACACTAGACACCAATTGCTAGGATATGAATCAATATATCTGGAGTACTCATTAAGAGACCACTTACAATTTCATCAGAATTGGCAATTGACAACTTCTTGAACTATTGGCCTAAATGCCCTCATTACTGACATAGAACCAATAAGATATTACCTAGTAATTACAATGTGTGCTGCAAATATACAATTAGTTAAATGATTTAGTAGCCAAATGTAATGCACTCAAGAACTTACTTTCTTTGAAGTCTTTGAACATAGCTATAAACTGCTATAATCTCTCATTTTTCCAGATTTAGAGCTTTTAATTAAATATATCTTCTCATTTGAATATTAATTATTTTAACATCTAATGACACTTTTCAATTTACTTTTTTTTTAAATTTACATCTTGTCTCAGTATATAGTTAAAAGGGCTCATTCATTTTAAAAAACACTCTGCACATATGGTATTAAGTCTCCAGACATTTTTTTATAAGATTAATATATTAACGAGTGTATGTTAACAGGCCTAAGTTTAATACATTCTAGTTAATTTCACCTAGGACAGGTCAGAACACAACATATTAATTCCAAAAGAGGCAGAAGGAGAGACAAGATATATCAGGATGAAACTAATACCTGTTCCTCAATAATCATAGCCTGAAGCTTCGGCTTTCTTGACCAGATATTAGCATCATTTTCACATAGGTGCAGAATAGTTGGTTGGCTTCATTCCTTCACTAACTCTGTAAATATTTACAGATAATCTCAGAAGGCTGGAACTAATTCAGTTATTGGTAATATAAATAACTATTCCATTTGTTATACTTTATAGAGGGAAAATGGAAAAGTGATTTTAATACGGAGAGACTTCTGTTTTAGTAGTTTATTATTGCATTAGCACAGAATCAGTCCTAAGAAGGGCATTAAGAAATGACCCAATTGTTTTTATATCTTTGGCATGCCTTATAAAGTTTGACTCTAAATCTTTGCATTTGTGATGAGGGGAAAAAATAAAGACAAGGCTTTTTATATTGTACCCTTTAGACTTAGGATTGCTACATGTACGTACATCTTGGGGAAGAACTTTTCAGAGGTAAGGAAAGCACTGGGTGAGACAGAAGTGGAAAGTGAAGACCCATACCTTGGCACCCTGTGGGTGTGAAGCAGAGTAGACTCGTTTTGGACTGGGTGAGAATAAAGTCACATGTCATAAGATGCACCTGTCTTTTCTGATCATTCTTTAAAAAAAAAAAAAAGATTTTATTTATTTGAGAGAGAGAGAGAGAGAAGGAGCAGGGGAAGAGGGAGAAGCAGACTCTCCACTGAGCAGGGAGCCCAACGTGGGGCTCGATCCTGAGACTCCAGGATCATGACCTGAGCTGGAGGCAGATGCTTAACTGACTGAGCCGCCCAGGCACCCCTGACCATTCTTGATAACCAGAGTATTAGACTGTAATTGTCAATGGCTCTTTAATAATACTGGACAGGGCTTTTTAAACCAGGACTATTTTTTTTAAAAAAAAAAGCAAAATCTTACCTTGAAAATGGCTAAAACATACTTTTGGAATCACATGTGGTTTATTAAATGAATAACTGAATAAAATATTTATACATCAAAACACAGGTAACAGATAAAGTGATTCTGATTAATCTTTGGTCCTGCTCGTGTAAAAATTGATGCAAATCTTAGGGCATCACGCCCAGGTGATATTCAATTCCCTCCTCACCACATCTCGCTTTGGTTTATTTTCTGATACTCAATTGCATGGACACTGTTCTTGTCCTAAATTGTTAGCTGTGAAAAAATTGACATCAGTACAAACTGCAGAGAACTCTTGACTTTTACCATCTGCTAATGTTCAAGGTTCAAAAAAGATTAGTATAGGGGCGCCTGGGTGGCACAGCGGTTAAGCGTCTGCCTTCGGCTCAGGGCGTGATCCCGGCATTCTGGGATCGAGCCCCGCATCAGGCTCCTCTGCTATGAGCCTGCTTCTTCCTCTCCCACTCTCCCTGCCTGTGTTCCCTCTCTCGCTGGCTGTCCCTATCTCTGTCAAATAAATAAATAAAATCTTTAAAAAAAAAAAAAGATTAGTATATATTTATATAATTCTAGCTGATTCATATAATGCTAGCTAAGCCTGTTACTCCTAGCTACTGAGACAATTTGTGCACAACAATAACGTGGGAGCATACATGCTCCTTCAACAAGCTCTCTGTGGAACAATGGACCAGCTGCCAGTTTCTTTAACTGAGAAGTGTGCCACTGGCATAGCTTACTGAGTTTCGTCTCATTTGGAATTTAATTTGTGCTGGGGCAGTAAGAGAGGTTTTGTAGTTCATTTGAGTTTTGGGTCTGAAGAAAAACTATTGCCAGCTTAGTAACTTTCTGATCAAGCTCCCCATAGCATCTTTGACTCTATGATACTTTCTGGATTCTCGTAGCAAAGATCTCTCCAAGCTACTACAGTCAGAGTCTACAGTTTTCTCCTTACCTCTGTTATTCTCACTTCTCTCTAGAATTTAATACTAAGCATTTACCATTATACCTTCAGTGATAGGTGATGAATGTGTATACTAGTTACTTAAAAAAGAAATGTATTAATTAAATTTATTATTTCAGAAGATAATGCATGAAATTTTTTACTATGTAAAATATGTACCATTCCTTTTTTATTTCAAAAGAAAATGGCTTTTAGATACGTATAGATAGATGATAGATGATAGATGATAGATAGATGATAGATGATAGATAGATAGATAGATAGATAGATAATCTCATTTTATCTTCCCCTTAAACCTACTTGATTATGTTGATCTGTGAAGGAAATTTAAAAAAATCTATCAGCTATACATGAATAAGACTGAGCCTGTTTCAGTAAAAAAAAAAGACATTTTTTTTTTTCTATTATTGTTACTTGATGAGAAACTGAACAACAGATTCTAAGGCTAATTGACATAAATTCTACTATTGAATTAATTCAATTTCCATTAAGCGCCTTATTGCTAAGCCTTGTGTTATGGCAATCATTCATTATCATAGGGAGACTTGCTCTATTATACTAGATATAGGATTTGTTCAAAATAAAATTATGGATACTATTTGGGAGATAATATAATACAATATCCCTCGGGATTAGCAAATAACATTTTTTTGAGACACTAATCCTTAGTATAAATTTGAGGCTAATAGCAAATTTTTCAATAAAAACCTTCAAGTATTTTACGGTTAAATAATAATTATTAAAAGAGATTAATTTGCTTTCTGCTTTTGTAAAATTCATTCAAGAGCATATGCAGGATGCTATCTTCCCTTAAGAACTGCATTTTTGTATTATTATTTCCTCTAGAGAGTTCACTAAGTCTAGATAAATGCTGTATATTTTATAAACTGCCTTTTATATTTTGAAAATGTCTATTTTTCTGAACAGACTGAAAAAACCACTTCCTCTTCTAATGTATCATGCTAAAGTCTAGAGGACAACAGTGACTAGGTCAAAGGGAGCTTAAAGCAGCAGGATACTTAATAAGACAAGATAAATATTTGAGGAGCTTTAAAGGTTCATTTCTCATAAAGATTTAGATAACCATCATACGTTATATAATGACTTCATTTTCATAATCATCATCTGAAATTCCCTTCAAATTAAATATATATATTGCATGTAGATATATTTCATTTGACATATCCTCCCAATGAAACAATTACTTTGGTGCATTTAATGGCCTTCCTCCTAACTGATAGAGCTGTACAATGTTCTCCATTCTGCTATTAAAATATTCTAATTAAATCAGTCACCCTGGTCCCATCTGTTATATACTGATCTCATGCAGAGAAGCTGCTGGAATCTCTCCAGGGCAGTGAATGTACTTAGTTCCTTTCATGGCTCATTGGATGTCACACGCAGGAGGACCTTGTTCTTGGTTTGAAATTATAACTAAGGCTCCGGGTATACAATAAACCATAGTGAATGTTGCGGAGATTAAATCAGCTCTTTTTTCAGAACGCCTGCAGAGTAAAAACAATTGTGGTCCACGTCACTGTTCAGCAACCTACTCTTCATCATGGTCTATGAGAAAGGTCTGAGGAGAATTCCTGAATATTCCCTCCAGGTCTAAGCATGACAGGCACCGGATCCTAGGTCTGTAGGAACGTGGTGAATCTACCATCCAAGACTGGAGCCCACCAGGGCACCAGAAGTCAGCGCCAAAGCGAGACTCCTAAGAGCAGAAGACCTCTGTTCTTTCAAAAATCACAGCACCCTCCATGAGCATTTCCCAACAAATTTACTGATTTTTAAATTTTAATTTCTTGGAAATTGGCTATGGTTTGATGGTGGGGTAATCCACAGAACTTCGTGTGTATAACGTTCTTGTTAAAAGATGATAGTAACAATGGTCTTGATATGTTAATTAGGAGGATTTGGCTGACAAAATGCTGGTTTTCATAAGTGATAGATGACGAAACTATTTGTATCTGCATTTACTGCTGTTATTTTTCAGTTCTAACTTTTGGGTTCATGGAATGTGGATGTCTTTTACAAAGAAAAGATCTTATTTTTTATTACCATGTTTTAATAATTAGGTGGGTTAGTCTAGCTGATACTTCTGTTCCCTGAAATGTATGACTACACATTATTGTGATGATGTTTCATTACAAAGTTGACAATTCTGCTTATATCTCAGATCCTTTTTGGTGTTAAGAAGACCATGAAGTATAAACAAATAAATTTGTACAATATTTATTCAAACAGCTAAACATATAACTCTATCTATCTATCTATCTATCTATCTATCTACCATAAATGAGCATACTTTCTTCTCTCCCATCCTATTTTTTACTATTTCAAATATTAAATAGTTTCAAAGTTTGTTTTTATCGAGTCTATTCATGCGTATAAAGAATCAACTGTTCTACCAGATTTTAAAATCCAGTGTCCCTATATGAGGCAACCCTTTGGCTCTTGTATCTGATTAAGTATTCACTTGTTTTTATACAAATTACATCTGTTGGTATCTATTGCCCTTCTGCTATGGCTCTTTCTTCCCTTGCCTTCTCTTACACATATATACCTTCATCTACCTTTTTTCTTGATAAGCTCATATCCCACCTTGGTTCTGATCAGTGTTCAGTGTTAGAGTTTATGTTATTCTACATCCTATCCAGACCTCATCTTCCATTTACTTGGCCCATTCACTTTCCACATCCCTAAAACTACCATTTCACTTCTCTCTCTTCAAACCTCTAACATCTTCCTTCTAGTCATCACTCACAGCAGACCTTGCTTCCTATTTTCCTGAGAAAACAAATGTAGGTAGCAGAGACGTCTTCCAGAAACTTTCAGATAGGACACATTGACCCCGCATCCTCCACACTCTGCCCTGCCTCCTGTAAGGACAGGTGAATCCCCTGCACCCGTATGTTTGCCTCTCCTCCTGCCCAACAGACCCACTCCCTTTGGCCACACGAGGCACTGCTATAGCACTTCTCCATTTTCTGAATTTTCTACACTTCTACTGGATCATTATGATTATCAAACACTTTTCTTCCATTTTTAGAAAGAGGAAACCCTCTCAATACATTTAAAGTCAGTTCCCATATTTCTCTGCTTCTCTTCCTCCTACCCCCAACTCCCATTAAGGCAAATCTCTATAAAATGTTGTCTGGACAGACTTGCTCTCTTCAACTGAACTCTTCACATTTTCTCTTGAATCCTCCTCAATCATGACTTCATTCTCACCATGCTTGCAAAGGCATTAATAGGAAGACTAATTCCCAGTTGCCATGTGACTCGAACATCAACATTTGGTGTAATCTAGCTCTGAAACAGTTTTTTCCTTTGGATTCCAGGAAACACCTGGTGTTCTAGCCTTTGTTTCTTAGTCTGCTTTTCTGATCTCACCTCTCATGCTCTGACCTCCAAATGCTGGTAAGCCCCAGGACTGTCTTCTATTCACACTCAAACCCCTCATGACATTACCTAATCTCATGGCTTCAGATTTCCATCTCTAGCCTGAGCCCTTCCTCTGAATTCCAGAGTGTTGCATTCAACTGCTTAGTCAACATTTCTACTCAGATGTCTAGTGGATGTTTCCAGCTTACCATGTACAAAATCACATCCCCCTCCCGCTGAAAGAAAGAAAGAAAGAAAGAAAGAAAGAAAGAAAGAAAGAAAGAAAGAAAGATGAAAGAAGGGAGAAAGGAAGGGAGGGAGGGAGGGAGGGAGGGAGGGAGGGAGGGAGGAAGAGAGGGAGGGAGGAAGGGAGGGAGGACTGAGGAAGAATCTGCTTCTACCACTAGTAAAGATCTTGTTTGGCTTTGTCATAGACTGTTGCTGTTCACCCAATCCAGCAGCAAATCCTATCAGTTCTGCCTCCAAATTGTATTCGGATTTAGGATCCCACCCTCTCCATCTTTACTACTCCCACCCTAGGCAAGGCCTGATCCTCCCTCATCTATACGATCACAGATGCTATCAACTGATAGACCTGCTCTGCCTTTACCTTCTTTTCTGTCTGTTCCCAACACGGAAAGCAGATTGATCAAGTTAAAATGGCATATTATGCCATATCTCTACTCAAAATAGTATTTCCTAATAATTTCAGTTTATTTATTTTAAATATCTCTTCACTGTAGCATTAGAACAGTTTCAAAAGGGAGCATAAGGAGATGTGCACATTCAACTTTTGTTCCAAATGCACCATGTTATCAGAATCAGTATCTAAATGTCTTATTAACAAGTCCCTACCTGGGGTGGCTGTGCTTTGGGTTGGCAGGGCCTGGACAGGGCATACAGTGGGGAACTCTGGGTGGGAGGAACTGATGAAGGCTGTCCTTTTCCAGCTGGAATCACTCTTGAGGAGAAGACCCAAGACATCAGACACCAGACAAAGGATAACCACAGTGTATTTTCCAAGTATATCCACTTTCCTGTGTTCTCATCTTTATGATGTCTGGCGTCTGTGTTAAAGTCCTTCTGTCCTTCTAGCTGAGCCTGGGCCTTATGACCCGAATGCCTGGCCTGAAGCTCACTATGAAGAGTATTAGGCCGCATGTCATGCTGCTCTCTCTGCAGAATATGAAATAGCTGAGAACATAAAAATCCGATTGCTGACAGCAGAGGAAGGATAAAACACAGCCAAACCTTAAAGGCCATTTCCCTAGAGTGGGCTTCCTAAAATCTGCTAGGAAAGTGGAGGAACCATGGAAATGCACCATGCATGCGTTACCTTTATCTCATGTAATCTCAGTTGGAAACCTAAGGAAGCAAAGCTACTTGGGCTCGGCATTATAATAAAATGTGATTTATGAGTTCAGAAGGAAAGAAAGACTTCCCGGCTACGGGATTAAACACCAAAGAAGGCAGAAACCAATGTTCCTGGAAAACAATTCAAGTTTTTCAGTGTGTTCATGACCATCATCTAGAAGAAGAAAGCCATGACAATACCGACATCTTACCAGAGAATCTAAGGTGGCTTCTGGCAATATACAAACCCATATCCTTCCGGAGAAGATGCAAGCCCTACCTACAGCACAGCCACACGAGTGGAGGAGCAGGATATATGCAGAGCAAAGAAGCTTTGGGGATTTGTTGATGCACCCAAGATGGACAAATGCACAAGCAGTTCTTCCACTGAAATAGTGCTGGGGCGATGCATGGAAATCATAAACATAGATGCAGGAGATTCCAGAGATCCCACGGGAAAAGAAATTTTCCATCCCTCTGGGCAGCAACACAACTTAAACAAAGGTAATCAAACCAAAACTTTTTGGGGCTAGCATTATAACTAGTATCCACCAATAGAAGGTCCTAGTTATTGTTCTGAACTTGTGGTTTCTTTCTACTATGTTGACCCTTTATCGCATTTATCATCTTCAGCCATGTGGGTACGCATATAGATATCAACCTGCCCTACCTGAGACTAGCCTAATGGACACAAGTGAAGCATACAAAAATGAAGAGCTAAAGGTAAAAATTAGGAAAGCCTTAGTGGAAAAAGATGAGCAAACAGATAAAATATCTAACCTCGCACTGAAGAAAGGCTTCTACGATTCTATTATAGAAAACTAGAATCCCAGTGAGGACTTCTAAGTGAACAAACATCCCATATTAGAAATCTTGCATATGTATGACTGTCAGTTGAAGCTTTCAATAAGCTGTGCAGTCTGTTAAAATGTGTTTCGATACAGAAACATACACATATGTAAGCATGAAATATATAAATACACGCACACACACACACACACACATAATATGTGTATATGAATGTTTTTAAAATCGTTGTCCAGGTAGAGGAATAGAGATGGTGTAGAGATTTTGTTGGCTGTTCTTGACCACACTCATTACTGTCACTAAGAAACCCAAACAACTTTGCTAGAACTATATCACACCACTTTGTAATACTTACACAGTGCTAAATAAATCTTCCTTAAAAAATTTTTAGAAGAAATTTTTTCCGGTGTTATTTGTAAACTCAACCCACGAATTTGTACTTGCCATGATTACTCATCATTGGCACTGTTTCCTTCAGAAAAAGAATAAAAATGGCCCTTGTTCTAAATGTGCATTAATGAAAACACAATTTGATATTAAAAAGAAAAAGCCCCATCAGTGCTTTCCAAGCATCTTCCAGAACATAGCCTTATTTTTCTAACACTAAATTACAAGATCTCCCTGATGAAAATCAGTTAGAAAATCGTTTAATGTAATAATAGTAATAGTTATTATTGTTGTTGTTATTTGCATCAAATTTCTAAATGCTGTGTTAGGGGTTGTGGAAAATACAAATAAGGCATGGCTTATTTTTTGGGTACACTCAAGTTACGTATTATTTGTTTAATATCTTTTTCTCCATGAGCAAATATGAACAAATCAGAGAACATCAACCTGGCAGAGTGTGTAGTTCCGAAAGTAAAAGGAGATATGAGACAAAGTTATAATAATGATTGTCTGGAGAATGGAGAAAAGAATTTCCATGGAGATGAAAATTGACTCAAACTTACAGGAAATGGGTACAACCTGGAGGGTGGAAGCTGGGGCCAGAACTGGGAAGAAGCCTTCCACGCCAGGCTGACATCATAACTTCATAACAGCTCACACAAGAACACAGTAGATATTTGGGACTCCATTACTTCATGAAGAAATGTTAAAACGAGAATGCATTTTTGAGTGGGCTATGAGATGTCTGATTGCAACAAATGTTTTATGTCGCTGGACATCGAGAAGAGGCTCCTTCCCCAGGCAAGCTTTCAAATAAGACTCCAGTCTTGGGCAACACCTTGTTTGCAATCTTGTGAAAGATCCTGGGGCAGAGGACCCAGCTAAGCTGCAGATGAATCTCTGACCTATTGAAATTGTGAGATAATAAAGTTAGGCCACAAATTTTGTGGTCATTTGTTCCGCAGCAACAGATAACTAAAAAAGGGTGACATTGATGTGAGCTGAGAGGCAAGAGATGATAGTACAGGGTTCACCAGAGGACAATATTGCACAAGTAGGCATATTAGAGAACACTAAAAGGATGCTGAGGAAAATCATACACTTAGAAACTTGTCGAATTATTTAGACCTGAAATGTTAAGTGCCTTGCTCTATTGGAGTCCATGGGAATTAAGATATTGCTATTCCTGCTGCTGGTCATTTATTGAAAATTTTTTTTTCAGTGCTTGACAACTTCTAAGCACCTTATATTTATGGACTCAGTTAAAATTTATGACTACTCTATAGTTCTTGTACTGTCCGTTTTACAAGTGATGGATAATAACTGGGCAAAATTAATGGGTGGTAGTTCCAGGCAATGTGATCCTAAAGCCCATGTTCCTAGAGGTAGGTGCTCTTAGGATGACTTAAGATTCAAAAAACAGAGACAGAGGCGCTCCACCTTGAGAGCAGTAAGGCTGGTGGGCTCCACGGCTTAACAATAACCAAATGCTCATTACTAATATGGACAAATTATTTTGCAGTGTATCTGAACCTGACCCGAAAAACAGGGATATTGTAGTGACTTTCATTGTAAAGGAAACGTTCAGTTACTACTTCATTGTATAAGAACAATAATGAAATTATTTTTAATATTTCAGATTTTCTTTTTCAGGTTAAAATATAACTATGGAGATATGCAGGAGATGCTCTGAATAGAAAATATATGGCTTATGAGCGAAAAACAAAATACCACCAGTTTCATAAATGTATGTTTTGTGCCAGAATAGATTCCCAACTGGTTTTACGGCTGGAGATGGCAAACGCTATGAGGGACAGGAAATAAATTAATAGCATCACGGTTGCATGATTGCAACATAACTTTTATCCTAATGACAAGTGTACCATAGCAATAATAAAAGTTTCAGAAATGATGGGGCACTTATGCCTTCAATGAACCATATAAGTAGATATTTCTATTATATCTTTGGCTGAGGGTACAATACTGCATTTCATCATGAGCAAACCACTGAGATCTGTGGTAGACGTTGAAAACTTCTGGTTTATTGGACTTCACTATTCATTTCAAAACCTTTTGCTCATAATATGATTTGTAGAAGAAATATATATACAGAAGCAAATTAGCCCTGTGTTGTGGACTTGTTGGCATTTGGTAAACTGAGATTCAACCCTGTGTCTACGATGCAAACCATATCAAGGTCATTGGATGTGGGAAAGTGGGGGAGTTACAGAGGTCAAGGATGGACGAGTTTTCTAGCTCAGGGGAGTGGTAGAGGGGTCTATACATAGGATGGGGGGAAGATGATGGATTTGGTTGCATGAAACTGAGGTCATAAAGATTATGGGTCATAAAGATTACATTTACAGGTGAAAAGGGGACAAATACACCATCAAGAAAGAAGGTAAAATTCACCGTGATTATTTTAAGCATTAGTTTTAGCTAGAAGAGGGAAAAATATCCCCCCGAAAATTCATCCCTCATGTGGTTTTGAGATGTGTACATTCACCTCACCTGTATATTCCAAAAATTCTAAGAAAACCACTTCATTTATAGTTGCCTGGGGTTGTTAGCTTCCTCCGGCATTTTCAGGAGGAAAGGCACTCCTTTTTCAAAAACAAATGAACAAACAACTTCAATCTAGGCCTCCAAGAAATTTCACAGATATGGTGGGAAGATCTGGGCTCACACACGAAGATTAGCAAACACCCCCACACCCGGGGCAGTGAGTGGGTGTCACAAGTGAGAGCCGGTACCCACCCCGGAGCGAGGCGTGCACCCACACGGACTTCTGGTCTGGGAGTTGCCAGTCACAGAACACAAAAGAAGCATGTTTGATATGTTTTTGAGAAGACAGGCATGAAAATTGGAGCAACATTTAAGACATAAATCAACAGGTTGTGACAATAATGAAAAGAATACTTCTAAATGAGAACTGTAATTGAAAAATTGAAACCCAAGGTCAGACATAAGAGAAGCCATCAGATTACAGAAAAGGATACGGGACTGTGAGAGAAAGGCTAAAAATTATATGGAAAATAGAAACATTCTAATACATACTTCATTAACCTTCCACAAGGAAAGAAGGGAAACAAATTCAAAAAGAGGCACTACTCAAAGAAAGAGCGTCTGAGAGTTTTACTGAGAGGAAGACCACAAACTTCACATTCAGGAAGCATGGGACATGCAAGTAAAATGAAATCCACACTTAGACATTTCACGTTGAAATGAAAGAACCTCAAGGAAAAAGAAAATAAATTAAAAATACTTATGGAGAGAAGACAGATCACCTACAAAGAACAATAAGGCTGACAGCTGACCCACTGACACCATCAACAAAAGCAGAGAAACAGTAAAATAATCGTTTTAACGTTCTAAGAGAAAATAGTCATCAACCGAAACTTCGAAATTCCAATCAGGAACGAAATTTAAAGTTTTGATATCTGAAACCCAAAAATGTCTATCACCAACACACTTTTTGCTAAAGGAAATTTGTGAAAAGACATATTTCAGAAACGGGGGGAATGGTTTCAGAATGTAGATTTGACACAAAAGACACCGGTGATTTTTTTTTATTATTTATTTAACTACATGGGTAAATATAAGTGAACATTAGTTGTTCACTAGCTGTCTAGTTCGAGTGGTTGGAATAAAGCAAGCAGAAGTGGGTTGGAGAGGGAGACTCAAGTCTAGGTGGTAAATTTCTCAATGAAAGGAGGGGAGTAAACAAGTC
This sequence comes from Ursus arctos, assembly GCF_023065955.2. NCBI lineage: Eukaryota > Metazoa > Chordata > Mammalia > Carnivora > Ursidae > Ursus > Ursus arctos. The sequence continues at coordinate 7,467,324 of NW_026622764.1, forward strand.
TGGAGGCATCAGGAATGAGGGGGGTACAGGGAACGTAGGTTTCGGAGGGTGAGAGGCTGATCAAAGAATGTCTTGGCCTTGCATTCTGAGAGACAGAGGAGGCAGTCCCAGAGGCCTGACTCCACTGCAAGGAAAAGTAAATTCCTGGCAAAGCGGTATAAATACCCAAGTCAAAGTGCCTTTACAATTGGAAGTCCATATGCTCTTTTATGTGCTACAGAAATGCAGGGAGGTTAACAAGTGACGGAAACTCTCTAGAATAAAAGTTCTCTACATCCTGGGACTGCCAGGGCTTCCTCCTCTCATTAACATATCATTCTTACCCCTTGGTTTGCACTGCTCTCATTAAAGGTAAAAGCAGCTGTAAGCCTCATGCCACAATGCAAGGTTCTGTGTTCCAATGTATTTATTTAAAGAAGTCAGAGGGGAGGAGATGATTATTACTCAGCTTAATTTCACTTTAAAAGGAAAGCTCAAGCATCAGATGCTAGTGTGTTCAGTTTCCTAAACAAGTCCCCTTGGAACAGTAAAAGCATTTCTTTGTCAAAGCCTTCTGTTTTTTTCCCCGTCTCTCCATCAAAGGAATAGAAAAAAAATGTTGACTTTCTTTTGATTTTTTTTTTTTAAGATTTTATTTATTTATTTGACAGAGATAGAGACAGCCAGCGAGAGAGGGAACACAAGCAGGGGGAGTGGGAGAGGAAGAAGCAGGCTCATAGCAGAGGAGCCTGATGTGGGGCTCGATCCCAGAACGCCGGGATCACGCCCTGAGCCGAAGGCAGACGCTTAACCGCTGTGCCACCCAGGTGCCCCGACTTTCTTTTGATTTTTATTTCATACTCTCTCAGTATGTTAGGAAAGCTTTTTAGAGATAATCTTTATTTTCCCCGATATGTTCAAATATGAAACAGTCATGTAATTAATTTATCTTCTGGAAAGATGGGTTTGCAATGAGTATTTATAACAGGGCAGAGGACCAAGAATAATAAACTGAGCAGGTCATCTTCATTTACGCCCACTTGAATTTTCTCCAAATTTTTGCATTCAATCTTGTTCCTGGTGGCCTTTAGCCATAGAGACTGTAGATCAGCCATCTGTACTTGCTTATTTCCTTGCATCTTTCTGATCTTCACCTTGCGACACACCACTCTTACTTACTCTATGGCCCTGACCTCATCGGTCTGTCAGTAGTGCCTTGATGCTAAAAGCCCTTGTATTCCTGCTTATTGTCATCATTCTCTGTTAGATAAGCCTTCCCATTCTTAAAGACCATCATACACTTATTTTGCTGCCCTTTTACCCTATCTTCACTGGAAGAAGGAATCCTATTCCTTTCCCTTATCTATAGCGCCTCCTAACTCTTATATCTTACATTATCTTTATGCTTTCTGCCTCTTAACTACGTGCGTTCCCCAAGAAATGGTCCTTGGTCATCTGCTTCTCTTCCCTATCTCTTCCCTTGATGTGCTTTGTCTTGTCTTAAACTAGCCTCTCTGTCATTGTGTAATGCCCAAGGTGGGTGACAGGGCTCTCTGAAAAAGGTAAAATTTGACGCACCAATTAGGTCTAAACTTGAAACAGTTAGCCTGGGTGTCTCTTTAAACATCCAAAACAGAGTTACGTTATAATTTATCAAGCTTGAACATATAATTATAAGAATAAACAAACATATCCTATATTTTAGAATAAAGCGATAACAGCAAGTATTAGACATTATTCATGCATATGCTTTCTATTTACCCATGTAAGAGTTTGACAAATAACATAGGCACATAGCCCCATATTAAACCGCCCATCCATGAATGTTCTTTCTTGCTCCTTCATAACTCTTGACATTAACTGAATCACTTTGGATAATGAGGCTAAGTATAAAGCCCGGGATAGTAAAAAGAATACATTAACCCCCCAGATCCCTGGGCCTCATGATTCTCTCCTTCCCCGACTCCACCAAAATAATTTAATGAACCTCGGAGCAGGTTCAAGAGAATCATGTTTAGTTTGGCTTTGTCCTAATTGGTGTTGAGTCCTGTTGTCAGAAGGTCTGTAAAACTAGCCATTTGTTTTAGATTTCTTTTGATACTTTTGTAGCACCCTGGCAATTAAAATCAATCAGTATTTTTTATTGTTAAAAGTCAAGAAAACATATACTTTGACAATTTAAATGTAAGTTGGTTATTTCTTATCATGTAAATTCTGGAAAATCAAACTTCTAGAATCAATATTCTTTTAAGCAGAAAACCAACTTTCCCTGAAATACTTTAAAATCTCCTTCCGCTTATAACATGTGCGAATAAATAAATTCAATAGTTTTCTTTCCTTAAATTATAAAGAATTATCAATTACATTCTTCTGATGTTACCCTTGTCACTTTTATGACTGGTGCTATACTCTTTTTTTTCCCCCTTCAATTACCACTATAATTATCACTGCATAATTTATAAATATTGCTTTCAGAAACTGGATTGTCCTGCAGCTGTTTTTTCTGTGTCATTGACAGTCTGAAGCATTTCTTACATAGTTCAAGATAAGGCATCCCATTCTTTGTTCTTAATCTTGATGGCACTAGTTTTGTGTTAATTCCGGGGTCATCCAATGAAAAGCCACGTGGGTAAAGCAGGACATTCACAGCGATAGAATAAACATACAGTGACCCAGAGGTTCTTGGGAGAGCAGGCAAATATGAAGGAAAAGTCAAGGAAATGGTATGCTAAATTGAATTAATTATGAATATTTTAGAAACGTCATTGAATCTCTTAGTAAATACGAATCTTTTACTGAGATCACAGTTGCTTTCTCTCTTCAATAGACCATGGCTAACCGTGTACTGCATTTTTGGTTCTTTTATCTTCCCTCCAATTTCCACATTGGCTTTTATCTGATATTTAAACCCACATCTTGTACAAATAATACGTATTATTTAAGAGTATAACAGATTCATTTATATATACACAGAATTTAATAACTTTTAAAACCTCTGAAGGTGTAAGTTGGTCTGCTTGTTTTGTTGTTTTTTTTTTAATTAAATAAGGTAATATTTGGAAAATAGTTTCTCTGAATGAGTTATTAGAGATACAAAAATTGAAATGCACTTAAAAAGACCACATTATCTACTGAATTAGCCAAAATTAAAATTAATTTATGGCTATATACAAAATGCTACATGTGTGTATAGTCATAGAATCCTTCTGTGAAAATTGCATACATGTTGGGCCAAATAGATGCTCACCACAGACTGAATCTTACATAAACTCGTAAGAGTTTATTCTTAGGAAGGAATTTAATAATAGGTTATTAAATGTCAAAATGTTTATTTACTGTTATTTATGATAGCAGAATCCTTATGTAAAAATAAGGGATTGATTTAATAGTTTATGACACAAAAGTTAGTATAAGAGCACACCTCTATTAAAATAATTAAAATATAACAGAAAGGTACTTGAATATTTATGATAGAACATTAAATTTTACTTATTTTTTATTTTCATTTTTTTAGAGAGGGGAAGGGCCAAAGGGAGAGAGAGAATCTTAAGCAGGCTCCATGCCCAGTGCCGAGGCTGCTTTGGGGTTCAATCTCATGTCCCTGAGATCATGACCTGAGATGAAATCAAGAGTCAGATGCTTAACCAACTGAGCCATGCAGGCACCACTTAAATTTTAAAATTCTGAGGAATATTGATAATGGAAGAGGCTATGCTATGAGTTGGATTGGGGAAATATAGGAAATCTCTATACCTTCTGCTCAATTTTGCTGTGAAACTAAAACTGCTCTTAAAAAAAAACCTATTGAAATATTAAAACAAAATTCAGAATATAAAATTGTATGTAGACTTGGGTGCGAAAATGCAAAAAAAAAAAAAAAAACCCATACATGTTGACAGGTTTTAATTTGTGGTAGTAAAAATAATAAAAATTATTTTATTCGTTTTGTATAAGAACTACAAAATCTCATGATTATCATAAATAGTGTTTTTAAGCATGTAAGAATGACTTAAAATGTAGTGTCCAATGATCTAATTGATATCATTGAGAATTAAATTTTTTTGGAGAATTTTAATAGATATTGAATTTAAGAAACCAAAATCCAGTTGGTTCTGTGACCTCTGCTTCCAAAGCAATTGCACACCCACAGACACCTACACACACACACACACACACACACACGCATGCAAATACACATGCATACGTATGCCACGCATTAAGATAGACAAGAAGCATTACTTCTTATAAATGGAGAAGGGATAAAAATAAACAAAAATATAAATTATTTTTTTACGTGTTTAAGAAAGTATCACAGTGAGCAGTGCAATGGAAATGATTTTCCAAATAAAAATAAAATGCCGAAGATATTGTTTTTAATGTTACTTACTTTTTTTTTTTTTAATCTTGATCCTCTATCTATTTCACTCACCCCCCTCCACCTCCCCTCTGGCAACCACTGGTTTGTTTTCTGTATTTAGAAACTGGCTTTTTTGTTTGTCTCTTTTTTTCCCCCTTTGTTTGTTTGTTTGCTTTGTTTTCATAAATTTCACATAGGTGTGATGTCATATGGTATTTGTCTTTCTCAGACTGACTTATTTCACTTAGCATTATACCTTCTAGATCCATCTGTGTTGTTGCAAATGGCAAGATTCCTTTCGTTTTGATGGCTGAGCAATATTCCATTACATATATGCATATCTATATATTCCATTATATATATCCCAGATCTTCTTTATCCATTCATCTATGGATGGATGCTTGGGTTGCTTCTATATATTGCCTATTGTAAATAATGTTGCAATAAACATAGAGAGGCATGTATCTTTTCAAATTAGTATTTTTCATAGTCTTTGGGTAAATACCTAGTAATGGAATACTGGATCTTATGGCAATACTAATTTTAATTTTTTGAGGAACCTCTATACTGTTTTCCACAATGGCTGCACCAATTTGCATTCCTACTAATAGTGCCAGAGGGTTCCTTTTTCTCCACATCCTTGCCAAAATTTCTTATTTCTTGTGCTTTTGATTTTAGCCATTCTGACAGGTATAAAGTGATATTTCTTGTAGTTTTAATTTGCGTTTTCCTGATGATGAGTGATGTTGAGCATCTTTTCATGTGTCTGTTGGCCATATGTATGTCTTCTTTGAAAAATGTCTATGCATGTTTTCTGCCCATTTTTAATTGGACTATTTTTTGAGTGTTGAGTTGTATAAATTCTTTATGTATTTTGGATATTCACTTCTTATGGGATATATCATTTGCAAATATCTTCTCTTTTTTGGTAGGTTGCCTTATGGTTTTGTTGATGTCTTCCTTTGTTGGACAAAAGCTTTTTATTTTGATGCAGTCCCAATAGTTTATTTTTGCTTTTGTTTCCTTTGCTGGAGGAGACATACTTAGAAAAATATTCCCATGGATGATGTCAAAGAAATTACTGCTTATGTTTTCTTCTAGGAATTTTATGGTTCAAGTCTCAGATTTAGGTCTTTAATCCATTTTGAGTTTATTTTTGGTCCAGTTTCATTCTTTGCATGTGGCTGTCCCTTTTCCCAACTCCATTTGTTGACAAGACTGTCTTTTTTCCCATTTCATATTCTTGTCTCCTTGTTCTTTGCTTTTAGTTAAAAAATATATTAGTATAAGGAAGATATCAACAAGAAGACATTTCCAGAAAGAAGAGAAAGGACTAAAAGAGCAAGGATGGAAGGAAGGAAGGAAGGAAGGAGAAAGAAAAGAAGGAAGACGAAATCTCAAAACACTTTTCTCTGAAGTACTAAGACAAAACAAAATCAAATCAAAGCAATAAAACTTCCAAATTGATACAAGTTACATTAAGCAACACCAATAAATATGAATGAATGAATGAATGAATGAATGAATGAATGAAACAGCATGTTCTTTCTTCTGATTCACTTTTATTCCTTATTTCATTGATGGCTACACTATAAACAACAGAAAAATGAACATCATATTTTCTACTCTTTGTAAGCCTCTCCCGTAGCACTCACACATAAGTGTCCGCTAAACATTTTAAATTCAGTTGGATTTTTTTTCCAGTATGGTAGAAATGATGATACTTTTTCAGCTACTTTCCCTTTTATATATTTTCAAGATACTTTAAAAGTAAGCAATTTACTGTTAAGTGTCTCATAAATGAAAAAAATGAGTTATTATTGTTATTTTACTAGCTCTGTCTTCTTGTGTCTACACAGAGCTTTTCCATCAATAACTCTGTCTTTTGGGATGGTACTCAAAAGGGTGTCTCTCAATCATACCTTGCTACACATTTTTTTTTTTTTAACATGGAAGAATTTTCCTTTGGGGCGTTATGAGGAGTAATTTGCAGTGAACTTAGAAACATATTGTCTTGGGCTCCTCCACTCCCACCCACACCCCATCCCCCCGGTTCCCTCAGCTCAGGCTGGTCCAGCCCAGGTCCTGGGAGGATGAAGTTTGTGTATAAAGAGGAGCATCTGTTCAAGAAGTGCTGCCCTGAGGGTGAGAAGATCTGAAATACCTGGACTGGATTCTGGCAATAGTAGAAAAGGCTCCCAAAGCTCGGATAGAAGACCTGGACAAAGAGAACTAACTGGTGCCTTTTCATCTCACAGTTGGTCAGTTCCACTTTTTGTTTTTTTCCTAAGCTTGCTTTATTTATTTATATGAGAGAGAGAGAGTTCATGCGAGCGGGGGCGGGGAGGCACAGAGACAGAGGGAGAGAGAATCTCCAGCAGGCTCCCTGCCGAACACAGAGCCAAATGTGGGGTTCAATCTCATGACCCTGAGATCATAACCTGAGCTGAAATCATGAGTTTCATGAGCCACCCAAGCCCCCCTACGGTTGGTCAGGTCTACTTCTTGATCTGGAAGCAAATTCATCTCTGAGCTGAGGATGTCTTGTTTTTCTTTGTCAACAATGCCATTCCACCCACCAGTGCCACAATGGGTCAACTATACCAGGGACACCATGAAGACTTCTTTCTATACATCGCCTACAATGACGAAAGTGTCTCTGGTCTAAGAAGCTGCTGCCCCTGAGATGGTGGGTCCCAATCTACAGAGAGAGAGGTGGCCACCCATCCTTGACCTACTCCTCCTTCAGGTTCACCCAGCACGTCCTTTCTTCAGGACCTGTACTTCCAAATGTTTGAGGCTTTCCTCCAGCCCCTCTTAGCAGCAGGGTTAATGGGGGGGGGGTGGCTTCTCATACCTCTCCTTTCCTCCCTTTCTCTTACCACATTTCTGACTCTGCTTAGACTTCTTGATTGTCAGTCTCTGTCACATCCAGGGAGAGCCATGACCCGTGATAATGATTGAAAGGTAAAAAAAGGCAAAATTACTGTACATAGTTTCCTTAATAATATTTGTTTATAACCCAGAACATGCCTTCCATAGAGTATAAAACTTTAGTGGGGGATTCCAAATATGCAATACCAACAGTCATTACCTCTATCATCACCAGTAACAACTAAATAAATACCTCCATGATAGAAGTGTGAGGAAAATTCCTCTCTGGTCAGAAAGGTAGTGTTAAAATGCCTGTGTATTCAGCTGAGAGAAACAGGATAACATCTTTGTATTTATTGCTGTAACATTTTCCAGTTATGGTAGTTTCAGTTTATAATATTTCTTATGAAAAAGCTAAATAAAAATAAATAGTAAGAGACTGTAAAGAAACCCATTTAGGATGAATGTTCAGATTATAAATACTGAACACATGAGTGATTACCAGCATAATGCACATGGATAGCCTACTTCAATGTGTCAAAAAATTGCAAAAGTAGCACTTTATTAATAGATGACATAATGATATTTTAATATTTTTGTCATCAGGAAGCTGCTTGGCTGCAAATGATCTTCACTGGAAGCATTTGGTGATGAGATGTTATTTTTTTTGAAATATGTGTAAATTTTTCCATCAAACCTTCAGTTAAAAATACTATCTCAGAAATGCAATTTTCCTGAATTTTTTTAAATAAAGCATCCTAGAAATATTCATTTACATGAAAATCTATTTCAATAGCTATAAAACAGTCATGCTAGTTACAAGAGGTAGATTTTGTCCTAATTTTTGTATATGCTATTGAGCTACAAGAATAAAAATCTCACCAAAAAATTAGTTTAATGGAAATTAAGACTATGAATGCACAACAAAGCTAACACTACCAGTTGAAAATGGTTTTAAAAATAAAAAGAATCATTCAAATCAGTGCTAAGTACAAAGGAAATTGGGATTCAATTTCCAACCTTTAATGAAATAGTTTCATGTTTCATAGACTTTTTTTCTAAAGATGTTTTTTCGAGTCCTCCTCCAATCTTCTTTTAAATACTCCATAATTTTAAAGGCTATTGACAAAGGATGTAGCAAAAATTCAACTGCAATATATCCTGACTGCCTTGGAATATGTGATACTCATTCATTCATTTATTCACTCAACAAACGCTTATTAAATGCCTACTCTTGCCGAGTCATGTTCCCTGAAAAAAATTCTTCCCTTGTGATCTAGTGGAGAAGCAATTAATAACGAAAGTAAGTGAAATAGATAGCATGTTAAAAAAATAATTACGAAAAGGGAAAAAAAATGATGCTTAGTGAGATTAGAAATGCCTGAGGGAAGAGTATCCATGGAAAGCTTCTCAGAGAAGATGGGCTTTGAGTAAAAATGGGTTTGAAAAGCTAACAAATTAGCCATGCAGATATTAGATGGAGGAATATCCTTCTGCTGGGGTAAGGGCTTGCCTGATATGTTCAAGAAACAGGTCAGATGGGACACCTGGATGGCTCAGTTGGTTGGGCGTCTGTCTTCAGCTCAGGTCATGATCCCAGGGTCCTGGGATTGAGTCCCACATCAGGCTCCTTGCTGGGCAAGGAACTTGCTTCTCCCTCTGCCTGCTGCTCCTCTGTCTCTCTCTGACAAATAAATAAATAAAATCTTGAAAGAAGAAAGAAAGAAAGAAAGAAAGAAAGAAAGAAAGAAAGAAAGAAAGAAAGAAAGGGAGAAAGAGAGAAAGAAACCAGAGACCTTTGTGGCCAGAGCTGAGAGAACAAAGAGATGAACAGAGTTGTCAGAACAGTAATGAGAAGCCAGCTATGGAGAGTCTTAGAAGGCGTCATAGGGATTTGGCTTAGCTATGAATGAGATGGGAGTCATTGGAAAGTTTTGAGTAGAGGACTGACATCATTCATCTGAAATATTAACATGATCTCTCCGACTGTCCTGGTAAAAAGACGTTATAGGGAGCAAGGCCAGAAAGGGACATAGTCAAATTGTTTTCCACCTATTTCTTAAACAAGAAAATATTGACTTCTGTGGCTTGAAGATGTATCCTTAATAAGTCTACATTATATATTCTTATATATCACATATAACAGTAATATATATCATTTTTAAGATTTCAGACATTAATATATGTAAGATATTATATAAAAGTTACACATGTACGTACCACTTAGGTTAAGCAATCAAAAATAACCACCCACAGCCTGTGAAGATTGCCCTGCCTCGAGATGACGCCTTCTTCTTCCTCATCCCAGAGATAATCGCTACCATGAATGTAATGGTTATGATGCTATGATTCATACTTCACATTTTTTTAAAGGACATCTATGATTGTAAGTGTATTTCCTTTTCATCCATTAATAGTGTGTCGGGGAAAGAGAAATCCTTCAAGTGTTTCAAACAGAGTGAAGGTAATGCAGTGAATTGTTTACAAAATGTTGGAAAGATGAGGAAGTAAAAACAGATAAGAAGACAACCCAGAGTCCGCAAGAGCTTGGATACTTTAACCCTGAAGCTGCTGCCACCAGGATGATTCTACCAACAAAAGGTGCAAAGCCAGGAGCCTGTATCCCTGCCTGTGTCCTGGAGAAGCTCAGGAGACCGAAGTCCCTGAGGCAGGGGCTTCCCTCCTCCACACAGAGGCCAGAGACACCTGCCGCTGTAAGGCCACCAAGGCCCAGCTACAACCATGGAAGAAAGAAAGGTGATAAAGAGAAAATGGAAACTAGCTGGTAATGAAATCTAGGAAAAGTAGTTTTCAGACTTTCAGCTCTCTGCCATATATAGAAAAAACACGACAGGTTGGAATAGAGTGCGGAAAAATTCAACAAATAGCCAGTACACTTCAATATAATCTTAATTTTTAAAGGATTTGTTTTTTATCCCATTAGGTAGATCTTTAAAATTTCCCAGAATTAATTTCTGTCTTGGTGTAGAGGTTCAACTTTACTTTTTCTTAATATACTACTAATAATTGATATTTATACCACAGGCTCCCAAAAAAACAATACCAATTTTATCATATTTTATGCTTACCCATTTATTAAGTTCTTTTTCAGGGCTCTGTTTTCTATTGCATAAATAAATATATTTAATTATCTCCGTACCAGTAATGATAGCTTATGGGCCTTAGATCAGGCAGGAAACGTTTCTCCACATTAATCTTTTTTAATATATTCTTAGTTATTCTTGGCAACTATCTCTTTCAAATACAATTTAAGATTGCGGACTTTTCTAATAAATTCTGTGGGAAATTATTAATTGCCTTAAATTCACAGAATAATTTTGACATTATATATTTATGTTACTGATTGGTATCATATCATTATGAATGTGGTATCATATCCTTAATCTCTCTTCATAAAGTTCGATGTTTTTCCACACACAAGACTTTATCTTTTGTTATATTATTCCTGATTATTTTTTGCTGTTGTTACTATAAGTAGTATCCTTCTTTTAATTACTGTAAAAGGCTAATTTGTGACGAGCATAGAGGAGCACAACTGGTTTTCAAAATGTGTGTCTTATATCTGGGATGTACTTTTTATTTCCGTGACTTATTCATTCCATACCTGGAAGCCTGTACCTCCCACTCCCCTTCATCCATTTTACCCATCCCCCACCCCCTACCCCCTGGTAACCATCAGTTTGTTCTCAGCATTTATAGGTCAGATTCTGCTTTTCGTTTGTTTATTCACTTCTTTTTTTTTAGATTCCACATATAAGAGAAATCATATGGTATTTATCCTTCTCTGATCGACTTTTGACTTATTTACTTAACATCCATCATCTCGTAGATACAGAACTTAAAAAATGGGGAAAAAAAGAAAAACATTTCTCCTCAGATGAGAACTTTTAGGATGTACTCTCTTAACAGTTCTAGATATCACACAGCAGTTACCGGTAGTCACCACGTTGTGCATAGCATCCCTAGTACTTACTCACCTTATAACTGGGAATTTACACCTTTGACCACCTTCCTCCACTCCCCCCCCCCCCGCCACACACCTCCCTCTGGTAACCACAAATCTGATCATTTTTCTATGAATTTTTGTTCGTTTGTTTTGTTTTGTTTTAGAATCCACATAGAAATGAGATAATAGATTTGGGAGCGCCTGGGTGGCACAGTGGTTAAGCGTCTGCCTTCGGCTCAGGGCATGATCCCAGCGTTCTGGGATCGAGCCCCACATCAGGCTCTTCTGCTATGAGCCCGCTTCTTCCTCTCGCACTCCCCCTGCTTGTGTTCCCTCTCTCGCTGGCTGTCTCTCTCTGTCAAATAAATAAATAAAAAATCTTAAAAAAAAAAAAAAAGAAAGAAATGAGATCATAGATTCAACATCAACAAATGAATCTACTTTGTTCCAGATACTGTTTCGGACTCCTGGAACAGATCACCGAACAATGTGGACAGAGGAACTCCTCTACATTCACTATGTAAAGTAAAAAAAATTGTTTTTTCACTGTTTTTTGCTTTCTGCCATTCTTGTTTCAAAACCAGGAATTGAATTTTATCAAATATATGTAGCAGGATGTTAAAATTGAACAACTGAAGCCCATTTCTTCTGAAGCTCAAAGTCAATGAAGAACAACATTTTCCTCAGTCAAAATGCATGAACAGACATGTGTGCAGGACTGGGAGGAAATGTGGCAAAACCCGGCTCTGCAATGTGTCTACTTTTCCTCATGCAAGTGAATAAATTTGAATGTGCTAGGAAGTTGTTCACCTGGCAAATTTCTTTGAAGAAACACTGAACACCTGAGAATTTATAATAAGATTATTCTCACTTTTCTTGAGTTGAAATTAATACTTGCTGGTTATGGAAACCCAAGGCAAGGGATTAAATGCATTTTCGAGGCTACTACTTTGCACTGGCACCTTAGAAAGGCAAATACAAATCCTTCTAAGAACACAGCACTCATAAATTAATACTTCAGTACTCACACAAGGAAACAATTCACCATGAGTGAGAAGTAGTGACAATAAAACACAACTAATTAGGATGGGCAAGAAACTCAGATTGTAGCAATCCGATAAAATACAAAACAATTATCTACCCAATGTTGACAAATTATTGTTGGTTTTTTCCCATACCCTCTCTTCCACTCATTCTGAGTCCCAGATAAGGGTAGAGTGGGAAGATTAGCAAAAATTTTTCAGGGAGAACACGAAAGAACTTTTAAGAATAAAAAAAAATAAAATTATTGTAACTTTAAAAGTCAACAGATGGATTAAACAGCAGGTTAGGCACAGCTTGAGAAAAGTAGTGACCTGGAAATTCCACATAACATAGTAAAATAGATGGTGAAATAAAACAAGATGAAAGAGTGATCAAAAGACACAGGATATGGAATGACACCGCTGAGCTGTCTGGCAGAGGCCATACCTCTCCAGAAGAGACTTACTTTTGCTCCTGCCAGGCCCCCCTGGGAGCTATCAATTTGGAATCATGTTATCTTAATTTCTCAACTCCAGCATTTCCTGAACCATGACAATAACATAACTATTCCAAATCCAAATCCTAAATCTATGTGTGAGAAAATTAATCACTATAAATTATCTGTGAAAAGATCTTTTCCCTTCTGAGACCATAGGCTGATACAGATAAAAATTTCCCTTTTAAAAGAAAACCTATTTTGTTCTCCTGATTCTTTTCAGCAAAGCTATGGTTCTGTGAGGGTCTGAGATTTTTGCGGGGGATTCAATCACGGGAGCCTAAAGTGTCATTTCCTGCCTCCCACACTAATATTAACATGCAAGCCTTGAGGTCGGCACAGTGGCACACACACTCAGAGCAGGTGGCGTCACTGCTGTTTGGATGCTGGTTTCCGGTCCCCCGTGGTATTTTAGGCTCTCTGACCTCCCTTATTCTCTCAGAAGCTCAAAAAGAATTTACAGGACGTTCTAGAGATTTTCAGCATACGGTTGTTAGGATATCTAGTAGGCCACAGTGTAGAAATATAATATTTAAATATGTGCTTTGTACTTCTTTCTTTCTTTCTTTTGTAGAGAGAGAGCATGAGCAGGGAGGGGCAGAGGGAGAAGGAGAGAGAAAATCTTAAACAGGCTCCACACTCAGTGCAGAGTCTGACGCAGGGCTGATCTCAGAACCCTGAGATCAATACCTAAGCCAAAATCAAGAGTTGGACACTTAACCGACTGAGCCACCCAGGTGCCCCATGAGGATAAACTATGAAAAACAGCATATAAGCATATTCTGATAATGTGAATGATCATTCTTATCAAATACTATCTCAAAATTTCATTGTCCAACATTGTAATACATAATGGTCTTTTTAACGTTATGGGCTAATAACATAAATAATGTTGACTGTACGAATGATTTATTCACATCAAGGGAAGATTAAGTGACATGTGCAACGCAGTAAGTCAAATCAAGAAAGATGGTAGGCAAATTGAGACATGACATGGCCTGCGGTAGGGTGAACACACTCAATCCCAGCAACGTTGCACCTTGACAGCCAAGAGCACATTTCACATCATGAGTGCCAAGTTAGTAAAGAAAAAAAAATCACCACATTAACTTGCTTTTGTTTTATGAACCTTACTGAGTTTATAACTTTACTAAAAATTGTATTTTGGGGTGCCTGGGTGGCTCAGTCGGTTAAGCGTCTGCCTTCAGGTCAGGTTGTGATCCCAGGGTCCTGGGATCGAGCCCTGCATCGGGCTCCCTACTCAGCGGGGGTCTGCTTCTCCCTCTCCTTCTACCTCTCCACCCTACTTGTCCTCGCTCTCTCTCAAATTAATAAATAAATAAAATCTTTAAAAAAATAACTAAGTTATATTTAACGTATATTTCATATGATTTCCAAATGGAAAGAGTTTGTATATAATATTGTGTTTTACTATATGTTGGTAATGTTAAAAATAATTTGTAAAAGTACCCTTAACCATCACCTATCCACCCACCCAGAGTACCAAATTCCTCCACTATCAGCAGGATATTAGTAAAATGTCAAATGGAAACAATTTGGAATTCTGGAAAACAGCCTTCAAATAGAATCCTTTAAAAATTAGTTCAACATTTAGTTGGAGGAATATTATATTGTAAGAGGTTGGAGAGCCCTTCCTGGTAGCTGATGCAGCTTTGCTTCATAAGCAAGTCAGAGAAACTCAGGAATGAACTATGTTTGCAAGTTATATATAATATAAACATAATTGGACCATGTTGTTTAGACACATAATAACAAAAATAGATACCATTTTTTTTTAGTGTGTCCTATGTCCAGGAATTATGGCTACCCCTATACATGTTTAATTCCTTAAATCGGCACAAACCCCAGAAGAGGAAACTGAGTCTTAAAGAAATAATGTGACATACTCATTATCCCACTTCTGACCGAGGGCTAGCTGCCTCATGTTTAGCTCCAGGGCATAAGCTCTTCATCCTGATGCTGTAATGCCTCCCAGAGAGGTCTATAAAAACAAGGACATGTGTTTCTAAAGAGAAAAAACTGGCTTCGAGCTCTGCACCGACCAGAGGAAACTGCTGTAATCTTTCCTTTCTGGTCTCCTCATTTGGGAAGGAGACACGGTATCTGGTCGGAAGGATGCTGGAGAGCTAACAGTTCTGGCCATGCCGCTCAGTGTCTGGCATACAAGTCCATTTGCCTCCTGTCGTGGAAACATCTCAGCGAGCCTCATTTCTGTATCCCTCGTTTTCTTCGAATGTCTACATGCTTCTGCTTCTCAGCCTTCTCCCAGTTTCCCCGTTTTGTATTTGCTCACCTCTACTTGTCCTTTCTATTAAATCTCTCCTGTTCTTCCTCACATCTTTAATTTTCTAAACCATTATCTTCTCATACTTCTCAACTTCTTTGTCCCCTGCATTTTGGTCTCTGATTATGCTGTTGTCCCCTTGCCCATCGACTCGTTCAAAGAACTTTTCTATTTATTCACAATCACCCAGAGGGTAGGCATCAAACTACATCAGCGTGTATATTGCAATTCATTCCAATGATTGCCTTAGACTTATACCATATTCAATAGTAAAGAGACTTGCTTTGGACTTTTACTATATTCAACAGTAAAGAGACTATCAGAGAGTTTGAATGATACAAGAAAGCTGTTCAAAAGAAAATGTCTGTGATCTAAGCAGATCAAAAGATCAGGCATATGAAAAGACATCCTTTTAATCCAAATCTACTGTATGGGACATAGAAACGCAGCCATGGGATGCCCTGCTTTATTAATTAATATCTATTGATAGTAATTCTATTATTGTATAGAAGAATATTATTCTTAATGAACTAAACTTTCTTTAAAGTTCTTTTGCAATCATGTTAAGCCTTTGTTCTCATGGTGATAAATTAAAAAACCAGATGATTAAAATATACAGAAAGATATTTTAGTGATTTAAGAACATAAAGTAAAATTTATATGACAAATAGGAATAGCCTTCTCTAATATTCCAATTGTGTGTCAATTAAACATCAGTGCTTTATAAAGAATAATTTTTTTCTTTGTTGTCAGAGATTATTTCCTCTGAACCAATAAGACTTCCAGAATAAACCCAATTAAGTAAAGCTGATTTCAGAAACAGTTCTATAAATATTTAGGAACCAAAACCTTTCATTCTAAACCGTGGAAAGTGACTCTGCGCTAATATTGTCTGACAGTGACCTAATTAGAGTCATTTGCATACTGATGAGACTTTGAAGGAGATAAGCAATAGCATGCTTGTAATAGATAATTAATTTGTATTTCAAAATAAGCTATGGCTATTTAACAACAACTCAAACGACACATTGAATTAAAAGAGTTGTTCAAGTTACTTCTTAACAATAAACTCCTGTTACAGCTTTTCAGTTGTGTTAAGCTTCAAACTGACGAACATATCCCATGAACCCATTTATATTCATAAGGTGACTCCTCATTAAGTGCTTAATTCTCAAACTCATCTTCAAAATATTTTTTGTCAAGAAATTTGGAGTGATTTACATGTTATTAATTAAAATATTTTCTACTGACGGAGCAGCGTGCATCTGAACAGCACAATGCACCTTTCAAGTAATCTTACATCGTCCCCCGAGGACGTAATTCCCACGTTTTACTGAAATGGTTGAACTGAAAGATAAAGAGATTTGGGCACAGAAAGCAAGTCAACAGGAGCAGGGATGCTGGGGCACTCTTCATTTTGCCTCCTAGTATGAAATAAGACATACCGAACCTTAAATAAACTGACCAGGACAACTAACGAACTTGTCCAGTATGTCTAATCTACTGTCCCTTATTGATCACTGAAAGTGTAAAATGTCTAGCATCATTCACCAATCACTGCAACTGGACATGGACAAGTGAATTGTGGTGATTTATAGAATGTCTTCTTCCTCTGACCCATTAATCTCTCTTTCATGTAAGTTTCAAATGATAACTGTGGTTTATTTTCATAAAGGTAAGTCACTCTACAGTATAGCTGTTCTGTTATCAATTACTCTATGCCTGGCAGTCCTGGAAAGAATGCTCTGATGACATAATTGTGGGTGAATTATGAAAATAACAAGCCCTTATTCAAGAGAAAATTCAAGTTTTCACACACAAAAATTTCTTCTTTGACCCCAGAGGGCACTTCCAGCATAGACAAGCACTGGTGTTATTTATGTGACCTCTGACAAGGAGATTAAGAATTACCATTGTTGGGGGCGCCTGGGTGGCTCAGTTGTTAAGCGTCTGCCTTTGGCTCAGGGCGTGATCCCAGAGTCCTGGGATTGAGCCCCACATCAGGCTCCTCTGCTGGAAGCCTACTTCTTCCTCTCCTACTCCCCCTGCTTGTGTTCCCTCTCTCGCTGGCTGTCACTCTCTCTGTCAAATAGATAAATAAAAACTTAAAAAAAAAGAAAAAGAATTACCATTGTTGGAATTTCAGGTAACTAGGGAAGAACTGACAGGTCGGCAGAGATGGGGAGAAGCAGACACCGTGCTGAGCAGGGAGCCCAACCTGGGGCTCGATTCCAGGACCCTGAGATCACGACCTGAGCCAAAGGCAGACGCTTAACTGACTGAGTCACCCAGACACCCCTTAGGTGGCATTCTTAAAGTCACAGATAATAAGCAGGAGATTGCAAAGTAATGTACACTTCTGTATAATAGGGTGTTAAATACCTGTGTTATTTTTCTTTAAATTCACCTAGAAATGCTTGACTTATGTTTATCTGAGGAATCATGTGTTTTCGGGGGGTTTTGCTGTTATTGCTTTTTCTTCAAGTTCAGTATATGAGTCACAGTTTGGATACCTCTGTTTTGCAAGAAGGCTCCTTACTTACACGAACGATGATTTCAAAATCCATACATAACACTTTATCTGAACAGATACATTCTAATCTTTTCATTGCAAAACCCCACCTGAATGCCTGCATTTGAAGGTTTCTGACCTTCAAACATTGTAGGTAAGACTGAATTTAGAATAAAACAAACAAAAACAAAAACATTTACCATTTGGTAAAGGCCTGTTCACCAATATTTCAACACCTACACATATAATTCTCATGCTGAAGTATGCCATTTATTTCCAAACCTCGTAATAATCTGAGTATGATTTTCTAGCACAGACAGAGCTGAATCTGTACTACCCTGAAGCAATTAATCTCATGCCAACACTGGTACCAGCTATGCTCCTGTGTTTAGGTTCCGGTTAGCTGTTTAATGCCTTATTCAGAATTTACACACAGGGTCTCATTGATACACATCCAGAGAGAACTCAGCTAGCTTTGCTGGGCAGGTATCACTTAAGAGAACTGAAAACTGCAAGAGAAGCACAGTGCTGTGGGGTCTATCATCAGAAGAAATATTGTCCCAATCAGTAAGCCTTTTGCAGGATGCTAAAATTTCGGAGCTTCTGACTTTGGGCACTGCAGAACACTGCTCTCAAAGTCACCTTGGTGCATGCGGTAGGAGCTAGCAACCCATCACCGGAATGACATTTCCTTTAAAAAAAAGTCATACTTTCTGTGCACCTCAGATAAAAATAGCAGAGGCCTCCAGCACTGTTCCACATTTTATGGTCTCATGGACAAGCACAAGAAGCTCATTTAAAAACAACAGAACCCATCGAGTGTTCATTTAGTTGTGCACAATGTCAGAGTTTTGCCGCGTTCTCCCCTTCAGTCTAAATGAGATCTGCGTAGTTGATGTCTGTCTGCATTTTGCTGCCGCAGTCATGAGGCTGAGCAGCTCTTGTGTCTACTGAGGCAGGGACCGTTAGCCAAGCCTGCCTCTATCCCTGGAAACGTTTTGTAATTTGGATATTAAACTCATGTGACTCCAGAAGAGAAACATAGACTCAAAGATGTAGTTCTTCTTAGTTCTTGTCCTCCATTATTCATAAAGGCAGGAAGACCTCATCAGTGATAGCTTCGAACTCCCAACTTTATTAAAGGATTCATGTCAAGCGCCTCCTTTTCTTTCAAGGCTCCTCATAGAGCCCACCAGCTAGTCAAGCACGCTCTGGTTCCCACCACCATCATAGCTGGCACTCGCTTTTGTTATTTTCTTGCTTCATTTCATTGTAATTAACTTCCTTTTTTATTTCTGTCAACCCTCCTAGACTCTGAGTTGCCAAAATGGAGTTTATTTCTTATTCATCACTTTACTTCCGAGACTAGCCCCCAACAAACCCTCCGCAAGTCTGGCTCCTGGTTCCCACCTGCCTAAGGCTCATTCCTAGCTTGATGTTTGATGTTGGCTTTCAACAGCAAAGGAAAATGGAGATGTGGTAAGAAGACTCAAGAGGTCTGTGTTTATTTTGTTTTGTTTTGTTTTCTTTCCAAGTAGTCCTTGCCAACCAGTTATTAAAAGGTTAGTGAGTCTAGTGTTTGATTGACACAATGCAGTTAGCCATGGGTTTACTTAACTACCATATGTTGGTAATGGGTATATTGGGAAAAAAAAATAAAAACCTTCTTGTTAAGTCACCAGAGGTGGTTTCAGCAACCAGGAAAAAATAACCATCACCCATTTACCTTCCAGCTAACTCAGTAACTTACCTTCCCAGCCCTGTCAGCATGCATCATTTGGGTTGACAGACCGAGGGTAGCTCTGCTCAGGTCATAACCAGACTAGAACATTTCGCAAGATAAATAGTAAAATTAAAATGAATAAATGAATGAATGCATGCATGCATAAATAAATACAAACAATACAATATAATACAATAAAAAAAACAGCCAAGGTGTTTGCCCCAGGGTGGGAATGCAGCCCACTTATCTCATGGAATCAGCCCAAACATGCAGGTTTCTGTTAAGTAAATTAGCTTTTATGGGTAGTTTTACTTAGGTAAATAAATTGGTCTCCAAGAGAACCATCTACGAAGCACATGTCCTTCAAAGGATTATTGACTGTTGCTGGATTCCTTCAAATCTATTCCCTGATTATCAAAACCTCAAAGATGATCAATTCCAGGGCTATGAATATAGAAAGAAAAAAAAAGATCAGAAAAGAGAGAAGGTAGGTACAAGCACACAGCTTGCAGCCTAACTTAGTGTTAGTGTTAGGACACATCATATCAGCTTGTCAGGAGCTGGATCAGTTGGGAGGGTGCTTTGTCCTGCAGCTCACACATTGTGGACTAGCCTTACTAGTTGGTTCTCTAAGGAGCTCCACATGCAAAGTCAGGAACAACTCCACACTTCAAAACTTCAGGAGATTGTTGGTATCTGCCTCTCATACATGGATAAATTTTGTTTTAATGTTGTTTCCCATAACAGTTTAGTCTCATGTTGTCAGAATGAATATAGATAAATAAAAGGTTTGAGTATGCATAGACACAAGGGGAAAAAAAAAACAGGGGAATAAGATAGAAGTTATCAAATAGTGAAAATAAACTTATTTAGAGGTAAGGTATATTTAAGTAGGGCTCATTTGTATCCAAATCAATATTGTGACCGTTTATTAGAAACTGTCATAGATAAACAATGTAGCTTCTCTAAAGAAAGAAAGAAAGAAAGAAAGAAAGAAAGAAAGAAAGAAAGAAAGAAAGAAAGAAAGAAAGGAGGGAGGGAGGGAGGGAGGGAGGGAGGGAGGGAGGGAGGGAGAAAAAGACAGGCTACTGGCTATTTGGGCAGTAAGTATGCCGTGGTGGGAATGAATAAATGCAGTTAATTTGTTTCCAAGAGTCTCTTATTTGCTGCTTCTTAGCCTCAATTATAACTTTGAGATTAAAAAATCTGAATTACTAACCCAGGTGATGATTCTGGAGTTAGGTAGCTTATTCTAATTCTGGATTCTCTACTTACTAGTAGTATGACATTAACAAGTCTAAGATTCCTTGTCGGAAAAATGGCTGTTACCTCAGTAGTGACTTCATGAGATTTTGGTGGTCAATAAACCAGAATGTAGATGAGTTGCTTTGCATAATGTCAGACCAATAAATACTCTAAACAAACATATCACTGCTTCTGATTAGAAGTCAGAGATGTAAGTTGAATAATGACCTTGTGAAAGTCAGCTGGTTCCACACTCATCTGTCTTCAAAAGGTCCATCCCCTCCACTGGACTCTCATCTGTCTTTGGTGATCATTCTGTCTGTCACGCACACACACACGCACACACAGAGTAAAATACACAATGAGGTCAATGGTAATCATAATCACATACACATAAATATAGTTAATGTACAATGAGGACAATGATTTGGATGTTTTCCATCCTTTATAGACAGTTTGTTGCAGACATTTACAATGTAGAAGTAATTTCTTACAGTGATCATTTCTCCATTTTGACTTATATTTTTCAAATGTGTTATCAATGGATGCTGCCCTGAGTAAAAATTAGTTAATGCACAATTGATGACATTAGTTTATGATTTTAAAAAAACACTGCTGTTCTCTTTCTGATATTTTTTTTAATTCTCATAGTGCTTGAAATTCATGAATGCTTCTCACTTCTGCTGTGTCATTAGTTTTTCTAAAATCTTTATCCTGCTATACTGTGTTAAAGGAATTTATTCTTCACAGTAGAGAAGCAGTTAAAACTGAGCCAATAATGAAATTGTTAAAATTACTATGATCTTATTTTGTATATGATATTTTATTTAAAAGACAAAAACAAAGGAGCAACATAGAATAAAATATCATACAAATATGTATTGACTTGTTAATAACATTTGGCATTGATTGCCACAAATAGAGAAATATTAATACACTAATATTAGTACAAAATGCAGATATTGTAAATATGCTGATATTAACATGTGATATTTATCAAGAGTGGCCCCAGGAGTTTCACTGCTTTGCTATTCACACGCTACAATCTCCTCTTCAGTATGTGAGGACCCTGTGACTTGCTTTTAGCCAGTAGAATATGGTAAAGGTGAACGAACCTACTAACACAGTAATTAAGGTAAGGTTAATTTTTCCATTGGATTTTTGCAATTAACTGTGCCCAGCTTTATTGGGGCTTTGAGTTTCAGTGGGAGTGGACACAGGAGTTGGTTCAGGGCTCTTTGAAGGAGGGAATTACTCTTTTTCAGCTCGGAGTCGAGAAAACATCAGCCAACTGCCTGATCCCAGACATGGAGTGGCTACGTGCAGTTACAGGGATTGTGGTAGAAGCAAAAAGTCCAGTGTTCTACCCAAAAGAGTGCAGGGAGCTTGTTCAGCACATGTAGTTCAGGAGAAATGTTTTTTTGTTTTTTGTTTTTTGTTTGTTTTTTGTTCGGGAGAAATGTGATACAGGATTGCCATCAGCTTCATCTTATGTTACAAGGAGGGGCCTCTCTCTTCCTCCGATTCTGCCCCTCCAGATCTGCTCTGGCAAAGTGACCCTCTGCTTCAGACAGCAGACCCTTTGCCGCATACTGAGCAACTTGTATTGATGAAACAGATGTAAACTAATTGCCTAAGTCTCAGGCCTGATGTTATTCAATAAGTAATGTAAACAGTAAGCATAATTCAAGAATTAATTGTGCCCTTTGAAAGGACTCAAGGGTAACTGGTATCACTAGCTGATACTCAGAAAGTCACTGTTCTCAAGATTTTAATTTTATTGCTGTCACTGAAAAGGTGCTTGGCATTATTTCTTCCTTGAAGCTTTCACTACTCGATATCAAGTATAAGAAAGCAAGACAGAGACGTCATGCTTTTTACTCAGAAATTGAGAACTCAATACCCTAAAAAGTACTTAATAAAGAAATCAAGAGGGGCGCCTGGGTGGCTCACTCAGTTAAGTGTCTGACTCTTGATTTTGGCTCAGGTCATGATCTCAGGGTCGTGAGATGGAGCCCTGCATCAGGCTCAGTGATCAGCGGGGACTTTGCTTAAGATTCTGTCTCTCTGCCCCCCTATTTGTCTTAAAAAAAAAAAAGAAAGAAAGAAAAGAAGAAGAAATCAAGAATTGTGTTTGGTAGTCTAACAATTTTAATAGCTCATTTCAATAATACACTTCAGAGAGTTGTGCAACTCAAAGAAAAAATAAATATTTTGATTAGTTTGTTTTTGATAGTTTTAAAAGACTAGATATAAACAAATATTAATAGTAATAAGGTGTTCCTAAATTATGAGATGTTATATAACAGCATATATAAACATCACTAAGGATGGTGAAATTTTCTAGAAGATTATTTTACTTATATTTAATAATATTGAATATTTTCTAAAGACAATAAATACATAATCATATATGTTTCAAGAAACACCTACTAATCAATAAGGAAAATATCCATCGAATACAGACTTTTATTCTAAACTCTCTAGAATACATTTTAGAAAATAATACATGAAGCATAAATTATACGCAAAAATAAAATTCTATTTTATTTGTGGAAAATAAAATAATTACACAAGTAGCAATTAGGCAATGTAACCAAATTAAGCCAGAAACAAAAGCTTGCTTTTGAGATCGGTAGGAATAAGAACAGGGTTTTAAATAGGCAGGAATTACCATAGGCATTTACAGAGACCGTCATATAAATTTCAGGTTTTCGGATTAATACGAGGAGTTCAGCACAGTGTAGGGGGATATCGGGAAGTTCTTGAACGCAAAACGATAGGAGATTTTGGACTATCTCGTCATATAGGTGAGAGAACTGTTCAGCTGATGAGTAAACACTGAAACACGCTCTAGCAAAGCTACTAAGGCCCTAGTTTACTGATTCTCAAAAATATATATCAGCAAAGCAGACCGATTCTTTAAATGAATCTTGTGTGGAAGACCAAATGGACCACTAACAAAAGTGGAACTGTTATGTGAAAGAAGATCAGAGTCACCCTCACTGTTCTCAGCAACTCCTACAGTAAGGTTTCCCAGACCCCAGTTTGCAAACCACTGCAGCCCATCCAGCATAGTGGACTATTTACAAATATGTCAGTATCTGGTGAATTATCTGGGAGAACTGTAGCCCTACTATTAAAGCCCTAGTGGAATTACATTTGTATATTTAATAGCATTTCAACTCCTCCACATAGTGGCTTAATAAGCGAGTTTATGTGTATGGACGTACCACAATTTAACAAGACCATTTTGACAATGCACCTTTGAGGAGCAGGTGCCTTGAAACCCAATAAAAATAAATGTTCTGTTTGGGTTAATTAGTACCAAGGAATGGATGTTATAGACATCTTTATTTCATAGTTAAGGTGCTGAATGCCCACATGTCACCCCAGAGCGACCTCAGGACCATGCCTTCTCTCTCCCAGGGGAAAAATCCATCCCTTGGTCATAAAGCTGAAAGGTAAGGCAAAGCAGAGCACCAGGAGACTGTGTGTTGTTATACTTTAGTACAGAAGTGCCGGGCGTACCAACAGGTCTACCTCAGTAGTCTGCAATCTATGGCTCACCCCATCTGTGTATATGACTGGTGAGCTCAAAATGTGTTTTACATTCTTAAGTAGTCGAAAAATTGAGAGAAGAGTAATATTTTCTGTCACCTGAAAATCATACAAAATTCAAATCCCTGTGTCTGTAAATTAGATTTTATTGGTACACAGCCACCCCCATTTGTTGACATTTCGTCTGTGGCTCCTTTCACTCTGTGACACTGTTGACTGTTTTGATGGAGACTTATGGCTCTCAAATCCTGAATTATTTATTACCGGTCACTTTTTCAAAAGAGTTTGTCCATTCCTGAGAGGTGATATCGAATTAACTACATTAATATGCCTTGCTTTGGAATATCTTAGTTTTTAAGGAATTTCTCTTTATGAAAACTTGATTTTTTTATCACGATTTAAGAGAAAAAGCACAGAAGTTGTATATATTTCCACTTCTTTTTCCATTATAACTTCAAATTTAGCTATACATTTTAGAGACTTTTTTCTTTTTACAAAACTGAAAAATAATCAGGTATCACCTGTATATTGCATATATTTTATGGCAAAACAGCTGTTTAGAAATTGCTATGATTCCATGTTTTCCTGAAAAGCAACTGAGAAGCAGCTTGTCTTATACAGTAGCCAAGATATCTAATTATTATTTCATTCTGCTTGAATAAATAAGCAATACCGAAAAGATGACCGTAACAGGTTGCCCAGTATCTAAACATTAAAAAAACTAAATATATTTGTGAAAAAAAGGAAGACCATTGTGATAATCAACACAAAGAGAATATAGATAGTATAATTAATTATGGAAACAGTGCCAAGTAAAGGCCAGGTAACAAAGCTAGAGATGTACAGATCATATGTACCCACTCACAGAACAAGGAAATGACTAAACTTTGTCCATAAACACATTCCTTGTTTATACTCTATTCCTACCACCACCAAAATTTAGCTTAATTAAAGCAAGATAATTACCTAATTATCTTACTGGAAGAAGGTATGGATGGATTACTAAATATCAGAATAAAAAAAAATCAGGAATTTTATTTAATTTTGTGAAAGCCTATGCATCAATGTAACTCTTTGTACCTTTATTAATGCTACCCCTTATTATTCATAAGTGGATAAAAATATTAAATTACATATTCCAGATACAATCTACTTGTAATAAACACGTAAGGTTGAAAGCTGAAATAATATGCTAAACTATTACATGTGTGCATTAATACTGTATTTTCAGTACAGAGGTTACACAGGAACATTTATGATTCTTATGAAAATAATTAGGCTAAAGTTATTTTAAAATCCACATGTGAATACCAAAATATTAATTTTAAAATTTAATCCTCCACTTATTTTCCCTTATCTCAATTGTCTTGTCATATTGACAGAAATAGAGTTAGTACCCACTTAGAAAAATCAATCCTTGGTAGAAAATCCAAAAAGTTCAAAAAGCTTAAATTCAAATTCTGTCCAAAAGGATTACCTCACTTGAAAATGGAAAAAGCATGTTTTGCAAACATGAACATAAATCTTGATTTGTATATAATGATTTCATAATGCAAAGAAAAATAGATGGGATGAATATTTTTACCCATTGAATATTTAGTCCTTATGTAGTTCACATAGGATCATATGATAAATAAAATTGATTCTGAGGCCCCTTTGTTTCCTGATATTTTTTGAATTAAGATTGTTCATTTCAAATTGGCATGATTTCCCTTTTCTCAGAAGCAAATATCTAATCAATATATTCTTTTATTCTCTTATATGGTTAACTACATTGTTTTCAGTCCTATGTAATTTGTACTAACGAATACTTAGTAAAGGCTAATTTACTTTCTTGAATAAAGGAATGGGCATCTAATGTTTTCCATTAAATCACTGACCTTAAAAATAGAATTTATGTTGATAACATAATAATGCCTCCCCACTTAATGGCAATGGCAAATGAAATATAATTTTCATGTGAATTGACTTAATTTAATTATTATACAAGTAAGCTCAAAAGAAAGTAATTTTTACTTTAAATTTCTAAGAAAAGAGCAGTATCTTTTATGGGTAGATTCTGTAAACGGTTTATTTTAATATTTTTTTTTTAGTTCTAGTAACGTCAGATTTTTTAGGGGAAACTTTCTATTAATTAAAAAGTTGTTCAGGAACATCTGGGTGACTCAGTCAATTAAGCATCTGACTCCTGATTTTGGCTCAGGTCATAATCTCGGGGTTGTGAGATCCAGCCCTGTGTCAGCCTCCGCACTGGGCATGGAACCTGCTTAAGATTCTCTCTCCCTCTCTGTCTGCCCCTACCCCCCAACTTGTGCTCTCCTTCTTAAAAAAAAGGGGGGGGAGTTTTTCAATATATTTTAATTTGTTTGAAATATAAGCAGTAAATTCTAGGGGCACCTGGATGGCTCAGTTGGTTAATTGTCTGCCTTCGGCTCAGGGCATGATCCCAGGGTCCTGGAATTGAGCTTGGTGTCTGGATCCCTGCTCAGCAGGGAGCCTGCTTCTCCTTCTCCCTCTGCAGCCCCCCCTGCTTGTGCTCTCTCACTCACTATCTCTCTCTCAAATAAATAAATGAAATCTTAAAAAAAAAAAAAAGAAGCAGCAAATTCTGTTCAGCTATTCTTTTACCATCTGACTGATGGACCACTTCATTGACTTTTTCACTGGGGAAAAAATATTATTATACAGGATAATTCACAGGAGAGTTATTCTCAAATTATACTTACAGATAAGCATGTGTCAGGTATGTAGACAAGACAGAAGTTCATAACATTCACAGACACTAATTCTGCCATGAAGTCTTCCCTGTCAACCTATGGATTCATTTAAAGTTGTGCCTTAGCCTAGATGTGTGGTTTCTTTTTCACCAAAGAGAGGTAGTCCATTGCGTCTCCAAGGTAGCCAGGACATTACTATAAAGACTCTCTCTGCAAACAGAGTAGTATGCAACTTAACTGTTCTCTGTACCAAGAGATGCAAGATTCAATAATATACAATATTTTGGAATTTTGGATGTCAAGTGCCATGCATTGCAGGCAGTGAAATTTTTGAACACATGATTCTGTCATAAAGATCCAATTCACTGTAGCTACTAATGGAAATGCCAAAACAAATCGGAAACACTTTTTACTTGTAATAATTGGATAATGGTATTGAGAAGGCTGGACTCTAACTTGGGAATAGTCACAATGTAGAAGAGAAGTAAAAAAAAGGCAATAATAGTATATTGAACAATGTGTTCAACAAACGGGAACTGGCAAACAATTGGGGTATTAAAATATGATGGCTTCTGATTCTATCTTCTATCTACGAATCAAGAACTGAAATCATCATTCATTTCTCTCTTAACATGTTTTGTTTCTTTTCATTTTTTGTGTTTGTTGTGTTTTTTTAGAGAGAGGTGGTGGGGAAGGAGAGTGGGAGAGGGAGAGACTATCTTAAGCAGGCCCCATCTTCACTCCTAATACAGAGCGCAACACGGGGCTCGATCTCACAACTGGGATCGTGACCTGAGCCAAAATTAAGAGGCAGATACTTAACCAACTGAGCCATTCAGGAGCCCTTTAACATGCTTTTTTGGCAATGATTTTCGAACAGTCTTACCTTAAAGCTTCTGTACATTATCACTAGTGTCTCTTGGAAGAGTATGGATAAATTTCAAAAATGGCAACATTCTATATAATACAGAATTTCTATGAAGTCAAAATATTGGTAGTTGAGTAAGCCAAAATCTCATTTATTTACATCAATAAAATAGGCACCTCAAGACAAATGGTCTCCCTTGAGTAATGTATTGCATTTCCCTCTGTTTTTAGAAGGAGTGAGTAATGACAGTGAAAAGCTTAGGTTCATTAAAGAAAAACAAATTTAATGTACTGGAGTCCTTTATTTAGAAGGAGCCTGTGATGTGAGTTGACAGTTGCTTTGTTTAGACAAGTGTCATAGTTTTATTTCATTGACCACATTTTCTGAAGTCAAATAGGGCAATCATTCAATCAGCATCCAACTTGGACATCCAACATCAACAGGAAAACAATGGCTTCAAACTAAAGAACCAAAATACTCAAAATCAAATAATTATTTTTTTTTTTCAGTAATGGTAACATTTTACATAATTTGACCCATATGGGGCTAGATCATCAATGTTGCCTAGGTGAAATCTAAATCCAAATTTCTATTACAGAAAATATTTTTAGGAAAATAAAACATTTCAAAACAAACAAGAGATGTGTTGTCAATTAACTAATAAAAGCTAGATATGCTATTTTGAGGTTTAGCATGATGTAAATGTAACGCTCAATTGAATACCCCTTGATTTTGAACAAATGCGTTGTACTTCCTCAGAGAGAATCAAGATTAATTTAGATATTTCCTGTCTCTAGTAAGGGTGATACCAACTGTCCTCGAATTGTTCTAACATCTAGTGAGTAACAACAATAGGCTGGAAGTGGCAAAGAAAGGTACATCCAGGGTAGAGTGGTCTTAAAAATTCTACATAAATTAATTATTCTTTTATTGAACCATTACAATCCCTTTCCAAGGAAGATTCATCTACTAGAAAAAAAAATGAAGGAACAATTACCAATAATATAAATTTTAGAAAATATTGTCTTTGGTGATTAAAAGTAAATATTTATGAACTAGTTTAAGCTATAAAGGGACACTAGATTTTGCTTTCTAGAATAAACCATCACTTATACTAGACATGCTCTGTAGCTTCAGACACACTCAGGATATTAGGAATTGCCATCTCCTCTGCACGGGGTATGTTCTTCCTTTAACAAGGGTTTAAATAAATGACAATCTTCTTATACTGTATCTCAAGACATAAAATTGATCCACAGAACAGAAATAATTGTCCAGGTAATTTCAGCTAAAAAATAATTTAAATGAATTATCTAAAATATAGAATCAAAAGTTTAATTTCATTATTCATTCTCTTACCTTATCTAATTTCCTTTAAACATAATGAAATTTTCTGCGATCAAAAATCAAACGAGTTACATGTAGGACCCTCTAACGTTGAATTAGCCCTACCATAAAACATATCTACTAGGCAAAAAATAAAAGCAAACTCTACAAGAAATCGTTGAAGATTGTACAAATTACTGATAGTAAGAAAAGGAAGATGATGCCGTTCAAATGCCCTTTGGCTACTTTCAAAAATAATTATGTATGTTCCATGTTATGAAAAATATAACATGAAGTATTGAATATTGACTAAACGTAGAGTTCATATAAAATCTGTTTCCCAAACCCATGATTGATAGTTTGATGTAAATTAAAGCCATCACTCTCCCATTCAGTTTGTAGGAAATGCATACACTTAAAGGTACATTAGTTCCAAACTATGTATTTCAAAACCATCACACATTAAAAGATCGATTGATTTAGTAGCGCATATATTGTTCATTAAATAATGTAAAATTCCAATATAGAAAAAAGTCTGTACTGTGTAGATATTGTACATATTATAGCTTTTCTCATTGCAGAGTGGCTGTGTTAATATATGGGAGGGTTCTATCGAAGCGACTCCGAAGAATAAGTACTGAAAAAAGGCGAGGTCTATGCACCTAATTCTTCTAGTAAATAATAAAAAGACAAAATGAAAATCTCTTGGTGTCATTGGCCCTCAGCTGCTTATCTGAACACCTGGAGTTGGAAAGTGGTGATTTCTAAGTCTCTAATATTAAAAGATCTTGTGATCCGTGTTATTCAAGTTTCCGTGATTATCTAATTCGGGCTTAGGTATACATTTTGGACTGCCTTGAGGGCATAGATGATGCTGTTAACAGGAAATAATTGGCAGGCTCTGGGGTATCATTGGCTGGCACCCACGCTCCAAGCGAATTCTAATTCAGAGACCAGCAAATTGCCTTTCATTAGAACAGATGTGGTGATTGTACATTTAAGATCACGTGATAAAGGTAACAGCTAAAGAAATAATAACAAAAAGTAATCAATGTAAGGATGATAGCTTCTTTACAAGGGTGGTTTTACAATAAGCTATAAACTTCCTCAAAATCATGGGGAGGGAACCTGTAATGTGGTCACATGGTTTCATGATTTTGTAAAATTTGAAAAGTTAGATCCTTTAACCGTGATTTATGAAGATCAGTGTCTTTTTCTACCCTGACCCCCATCCATTATAGCACCCCTGGTTTTAGAGGACCATTACACAGCTACTGTGAATTTTGAGGTTCAACTCTGGGCAGTTGCTTTTGGAATTCTTGTCATTTGGGTTTGGTAATTCAGGTTTATTTTAGGCTTTGTTATCATTTCCACGGTAAGTTTTTGTGGGCTGATCACTGCATGTTTAGGGGAGGTTTTCAGGAAAACCTCTACTGTCTCCTGTGTTGACCTGTCCAGTCTAGAGAGTCCGGTAAGTCGTATCATGTTGTGAACAGGTCCCATAGCCTTCACATCAGAGCTCGCACGTTAACCCTGACGGGAGAAGCAGAGCAGCCACGAGAGGCACGGGCTAGGTGAGGACAACTCTTCCAACCCCTAGAAATGCAGAATTGTGAGCAGAAGATGATTTTCACTGACAATCAAAATAGAAATTCAATTCCTCTTGGTAACAATACACAGAAATGTGTGTGTACATGTGTGTACGCATATGTATATGTGTATGCATATCATATATGATTATAAAAGGACCTTACATTTATTCCTTTTTTGATGGGAGTTGCTCAGAATGGAAGGTTTTTTTTTTAAGATTTTATTTATTTGAGAGAAAGAGTGTGAGAGAGAAGGAGCAGGATAAGGGGCAGAGGGAGAAGATGACTCCCAGCTAAGCAGGGCACAATCTCATAGCAGCACTGCAAGGTTAAGGGGCGCCTTATGTATGCATGTACGCAGCTGCATGGTTTCTGCATGCCAATCTACCAAATCATGCCTTAGCACATCTGATGCATTTTTTTCCTAATGAAATCTGGCAAATGTAGACAAAACAGCACACAGCTTGCTACCAAGTCAGCAAATAGAGTGAAGAAACAAGTACAGAGCACCTACACATTTTAACCAATAAATCAATACAGGATAAGAGTAATTTATTACAAATTAGAGCAGCTCAGTATACACAGCAGCAATTTAAAATGTGTTTGAATTGCTCTTGTGTATACCTTAATTTCAGATTCCTTTTGTGTAGTGTTTCAGAAATATTCATCAAACCAGTAATTTAAAAATATAGTATTGAGGCAGGCAACTAAATAATCAAAATATGCTTTTTTTTCTTCTCCTAGATTTTGTTACGTTTGTGACATTTGCCAGCTTTTTCTCAACTTAAATATTTTACTTCTTACTTAATTTTGGATGTATAATTTTTATTCATTTCCGCAAGAGGTCCTTGCAAATTATAAACAATAAGAAATTATAAAAGTTTCAGATCTCAAAAGATCTAAATCCCTTCCTGCCTCTTGTATGTGTCAATATTGATAGAGGAGCTTTAAAGACTGAAACCCACTGGGAAGCATCAATTGTATTAATGGCCTGTCTTGTCTAACGTACTTGGATTCTTTGTAACTAATATATAATCTTGTCTCCATTTTATATTCACCACCATCGTTACACAAGTATCGCCTTTATTCCATTCCACCGTTCCAATCTCAATACAAGGGGATTTATCCTGGCTTAAATAGTCCATGTTTTAAAGTATCTACAAAACCTATTGGCATTTATCATTAATCAAGCGAGTAAGGTCTGTTCCTTTTGTATTAATCACAAAAAGCACATGAGAGATTTTGACCAACCAAAACTTTTTGTTGGCAATATTGAAGACACTGAAATTTTAGCTGGAAAAATCTCTTCCCTGAGGGTAAAGACTAATTCCCAAGCCACTTCAGGACGAGAGTTTATGAGGATCCTTCTATTACTTAGATGTGTACACACCTGGAAAGCATTATTTTATTCTCTTGCCAAAAGATTTTTGTTGACATTCATCAGCATTACTATTTATATTTAATGAGTCTATTAATTGGGATATTTTCAGCCACAAACAGAAACTCCATACTCAAGGTATTTTTTGGCAACATAACTAGAAATCTAGATGTGAGTAGACCTTCAGTCATTATACAGTCATATGATGAGGGAAAACCAGCAGGAATAGTTTATACATATAAGTGAGGTAATCCCATAAACTGACAAGAGTATACAGATCTCTGATACCTTATCTAGTGATAAAACAGCAAATAATTCAATAGAGCTGAAGAATGTTTAAGATTCTTAAGGCCACAACGTGGAGAAGAGTCAGAATCAGTGGGATTTTAGCCAAGCCGAGCTGAGCTCTTACTAACAGTGGAAACGTATGCACTCTGGCAACAGAACCCACATCTTGTAGTAATGAAAATGGCACCAGAAAGAGGAAAATAACCCCAACCCCGATACTATTTAGAAATTGTGCTCTGTTATGGCAGGTATCTGAGGAAACATTTGAAAGATTTTATTTTATTTTTTGTTATTTTATTTTAACCATAGAAAACAAATCAAGGGGACACCTGGTGGCTCAGTTGGATTAAACATCCGGCATTGCCTCAGGTCTTGATCCCACGGTCCTGGGATGGAGCCCCGCGGAGGGCTCCCCATTCAGCGGGGGGTCTGCTTCTCCCTCTCCCTCTCCCCTTCCCCCTGCTCATGCTCTCTCTCTCCCCCTCTCTCTCAAATAAATAAATAAAATCTTTTTTAAAAAAAAGAAAACAAATCAAGTCATAAGTTTTATTTACAGATGTGATCCTCCAGAAGCTCCAGATATGCAGCGCATTAATATATTATCTCTCTCACTGATTTCAGCAAAGCCAATACAGGGGGGTGGGGGGAGTGGGGATTACCTTTTGTACCTGTTTGGCGTCGCTGCCTGGAAGAATCCTTGGACTAGGAGGAAGCAGAA
This sequence comes from Ursus arctos, assembly GCF_023065955.2. NCBI lineage: Eukaryota > Metazoa > Chordata > Mammalia > Carnivora > Ursidae > Ursus > Ursus arctos. Next base: position 7,500,250 of record NW_026622764.1, read on the forward strand.
GCCCCTCGTGTAACATGGCCCTGTCTTGTAGCAAGGAGAGCAGCCACTGGACGTTCTTATAATGTAAGGACTGCGAGGTCATGTCCTTGTCTTCTCCTGATATTGTTCCCTGTTCTTCTCTACATGATATTACACTTGTGGTAGCTCCTAATTTATTAGACTTTTCAAAGACCCCTTTAGATTTTATTAATCAGTTCTAATTTGTTGGTGATGGATTTTTAAACTTCTACCATATTTCTTATTCTGTCTTTACTTCGATTGATCTTGGTTTTTATTTTTATTGTTTTTAATTAGTCAAGCTTCCTGAGCTGAAAATTTTCTTTGTTTATTTTGTTTACAGTAAAATGCATGTAAAAATATAACTCCCAGGGTGCCTGGCTGGCTCACTCAGTTAAGAGACTGACTCTTGATTTTGGCTCAGGTCATGATCTCGGGGTCCTAGGGTTGGCTCACACTCAGAGTTGGGTCTGCATGTCCCTCTCCCTCTGCTCCTCCTCCCACCCTCACTCGTGCTCTCTCTCTTAAATAAATAAATAAATAAATAAATAAATGAATAAATAAAATCTTTCTAAAAAATTAAATAAAAATATAACCCCCTTTTAAATATTGTTTTATATATATTTATATAGGTAGTGTTGTCTTTTGATTCAAATTATTTTAAAAGTTTCTGTTTCTTCTCTGTCCCCTCAATTAGATAGAAATATGTGTTTTTTTTTAAATTTCTAGATGTTACTTAATGTTACTTTCAAATTTCATTGAACTGTGGTCAATAATTATGGGTTTTAATAACATAAAATAAGAGAAATTGACTGAAATTTCCCTTGTGGTCTAATGTATGGTTATTTTTGTGATAGTTCACGGTATATATTCACTGTTTTCTCTGTGAGCGTGGTTCTCAGTGAAGGTGGCACTGTTCCCTAGGGAACATTGTGGAAGTGAGTGGAGATGATTTTGTCATTATAATTTTGGTGGTTGGGTTTGCTGTGGTTTACTGGGTGTGGTCAAGGGAAACTCAATATTCTGTAAGACATATGACAGTTCTGCACATATAATTGTCCTGTGTCCTTCCTGTCTTTCTAAAGTTCTATTAGACATTTTTGTTGGCTAAAAGTCTGTTTAAATCATTTGGGCCTAGAACCTAACACTATTTCACAGAGAAACCAAAGCCCTTTTTGCATTATTTTAATAGACACTTTGCTTCTCAAGAACATAACTACAGTTGACTCTTGAATAACACGGATTTGAACTGCTTGGGTCCACTTAGCACAAGGATTTTTTTCAGTACCGGCAGCCAAGTACTATAAAAGTATTTTTTCTTCCTTATGATTTTCTTAATTTCATTTTCTTTTTCTGGTTACTTTATTATAAGAATAAGGTAAATAATACATGTAATGTACAAAACATGGGTCAATCATCTGTTTATGTTATTGGTAAGCCTTCGAATGGTAGACTATTAGTAGTTAAGCTTCTGGGGAGTCAAAATTCTACAGGGATTTTTGACTGCCCCAGGGGGCTGACACCCACAACCCCCACATTGTCCAAGACTCAACTGTACCATGTAAATTGAAGGAAGATTTTGATTTATTTGGATCTTTACTGATCACAGTCACACCTTGGAAAACCACATTATCAGTGGAAAGCTGCTTATAATATTTGAGTTGACATTTAAAAATGTGTATCGTTCTACTATATTTTTAGCTGCCATGTTCACTTAATTTTACATAGATTTGTAAACATCTAATTATTATTTTCTAGTGCAGTCTTACCTGAGTATGTTCATATTAAAATACGTCATTGTATTCTAAACTACTTGACCTAGGCCTCCTTTTTATCACAAAGCATTATTATTTTGTTTTAAAAAAAATTCTGGGGCACCTGGTTAGCGCAGTCGTTAAGTGTCTGCCTTCGGTCAGGGCATGATCCCGGCGTTCTGGGATCGAGTCCCACATCGGGCTCCTGGGCTGGGAGCCTGCTTCTTCCTCTCCCACTCCCCCTGCTTGTGTTCCCTCTCTCGCTGGCTGTCTCTATCTCTGTTGAATAAATAAATAAAATCTTAAAAAAAAAAAATTTCTGAAAAGGTAAGTTATGTTAAGTATAATTCTTTTTCTTTTTTTCTGGATATTAATTTTTGTTGTCATAAAAAAAGGGGGGGCAGATGGGATTGATAGAATTGAAAATCCCCTTTCTATAGGACACATAGTCCTAAATGGGTGTTGGCTCCCTCAGGGTAACTTTGTGATGGTAGAGGCATCCAGAGTGGTGAGAAGATTAGATATGCAATTTAAAATGGAGAGACATTCCAGGTCAATTTCATCATGTTTAATGATGTGAGAAATGAAGAAAAGTAGAGGAATTTAGTTCCCCTTGCACTCTTGTACCCTGTCAAACGGGGCTGGCTTAAAAGTCTGTCAGATGTCTCCCATGGAACCCAAGATTTATTCTTGCCTTTGCAATTAATTATCTCATGTTTTTGCAACTGATGATTTACTTGTCTCCACTGAATTGCATGATCCTTGATCATAGTGATTCTCTTACTCATTTTTTTAACATACCCATTGCCTAGAACATAATAAATGATATCCTTTAATTACAGGCAACGGAAACATATTCTAACAGGAGCAAAACTGTGGCTATGGACTTAAGTGGATGAGTATTGGGGAGACTCATATCATATAAGGAAGAACTAAACAACCAAGCCTCAGGGAAATCAGAAACCTGAGTTACACCAATCACGTTCAGTGTTTGTGCTGTAGGGAAGAGTAAATATGATAATTCTAATCTGGGTCATTCTGTCTTGGTAACAATCAGTCATTACTGAGGAAAAGAAAAAGTAGCACTGTTAGAGTCTTTGGAGAAATTGCTGAGAGCTGGATAGTTGCTCCAATTCATATCTATTGTAAGAACTCAATAACATTTGTTTAATAGATGAGTAAATAAAAGAGAAGACTGTGGGCAAAAATGTTTTCCAAGAAGTAATGCTTTACATTTTTTTCTCTACTCTAGCTCAAGAAAATGAAATTTATAAAGTTAACATTGAACTAAAGCATTTTATTTATACATTTTTTATTTACATTCACATTAAGTACATCTACCGTAGCTGAAAAGTAGAAAGAAATTATTCTGAGTACATAAAGGAAGTATTTTTCAGAACTTGGAACTTTCATCATAAATTGATAAAAGAAAACATTTCACAACTGACTACACATTATTTTCCTCCAAACATCAGATTGCATTGACACTTTATGATGATAAACAGTTTACAAAGTCCTATTAGAAAATGAGGTGGTTCACACTTTGTCTAGCATACTCGTAGACCAAATGACATTCCATTTCTTCCTTAATAAACTAGTTCTCAAAACCTGATATCTCATAGTGATATAGCTCATTCTAGTAGGATATTTATATAGATTGGAATATCTTATTTTACCGGACTAAATGCTATTGGGTTATATAGTATTATAATTTGAACTTACTGAAGTATTTGTGATTAAATAAAAAAGTACTTAAAAACTTAACTATTTAACAGGGGCACCTGGGTAGCACAGTCGTTGGGTGTCTGCCTTCGGCTCAGGGCGTGATCCCGGCATTACGGGATCGAGCCCCACATCGGGCTCCACCGCCGGAAGCCTGCTTCTTCCTCTCCCACTCCCCCTGCTTGTGTTCCCTATCTGGCTGGCTGTCTCTCTGTCAGATGAATAAATAAAATCTTAAAAAAAAAAAACTTAACTATTTAACAAATTTAAAATTGACATGAAAATGTAAAAGTGCAAATTATGACTGAATTTTGAACAGACCATTCCAATTGAAATCTACATAGTTTCATTTTTAATATAAAACTTTGTGTTGCATTGAATAAAACACAAAATATTTTCCACCAAATGAAACAGTCACTGGGCAACCTATTTACAACCAGTGTCAATGTAAACTTTGTTGAGAATCAGGAAGAATCTGAGATTTCATTCCATTGAAACCCAACAGTTAAAGTTGCCACATTTTCATGAGCGCCCAGAAGACGGAAAACTCCCGAGGCAGAGCTGAGGCACAGGTCATTCGCCATAGCAATCCCAGGAGCCTAGAATCAGCATTTCTGCTGCACTTGTTTGAGCTTGATCCCAGGGGGTGATTCAAAGAGGCCCAAGCAACATCTTCACATATGGTGGGTTGTAAGGAGGTAGGACCCTGAACCTAGGAAACCCAACTACTGTATTATGAGAAGTAGGGTTGTCTGGCTGTTGCTCAGAGGAAGACACCATCTCCATCTTCTAGTGATGTAAGTGCCTACGACACCATAAGAAAGGCAATCTGGGCAATCAGTGCCTCTACTCATAAGAAGGCAGGAATGTGACAGACCTATTGAGAACTATTACCCAACAGCTTCGGAAACCTTCCTCCAACTTTTCCTGGTGTCCTACGTAAATGTGCCAAATTCTGCCTGAGACCGGAAAATTCACATGATATAATGTTGACTTGTGAGTTCTCCTTTCTTGTCTCATAAATGGTGTCATGTCACTCAATCCCTAACAGACAGGCTAACTGTGAGTCAAACAACCTTTACCAAACAAAGGTATGCTCACAAGACTGAGAATCTTGTGGCTCCTTCAAAATGTAGAGTATTCTGGTGGGAGGAGTGAACATATCCCCAATAAGATCATTTCTCATGGCGTATGCTTTTATTGACTTTTTTCCAAAATCTAAAATTTGCTTTGGTTTTTGTATCACCTCAGTTAATGTTAGAATCACTTCCTCTCTTGCTTTACTGAGATTTACTTTTGCATTAATACCAAAATGTTCTTTTGACTTTATTTTGTGCATGTTTTCTCTATTGATCTGAATAACTTTATTTTTTTTTTTTAATTTTATTTATTTATTCAACAGAGATAGAGACAGCCAGCGAGAGAGGGAACACAAGCAGGGGCAGTGAGAGAGGAAGAAGCAGGCTCATAGCGGAGGAGCCTGATGTGGGGCTCGATCCCAGAACGCCGGGATCACGCCCTGAGCCGAAGGCAGACGCTTAACCGCTGTGCCACCCAGGCGCCCCTGATCTGAATAACTTTAGTTTTAGCTCCCTCCCCACCACCAACTGGAGACAATAATTTCTGTGATAAAGGTTCATATATGATGTTAACCAACTAATAATGTCCAGATTCGTGTGTGTATTGATTTATTTAGCCTGAAAACTACTTTGAAAATGTTAAATTCAGAAACTTGGGTTGGCAAACCTCAGTGTTGTTTCTCCTTCTGGTTTAAAAAATAGGTATTTGAAAGAGGTACCCTAGACTACTCTTCTGTTTAGTATGGTAGGCATTAATCACATTATTGAGATTTAGAAATGTAGCTAGTATAAATGAGCAACTGAATTTTTAATTTTATTTAACTTTAATTTAAAAATTTGAATTTAAAAACTAATAGTCAATTCTGTTATTTGAAGGCTTTTATACATTTGGAATAACGGCGTATATGAATGTACTTCGCCAACCGTAGATTTAATGAATTGTAAATACAGACCAAGTATTTCTCATAAAAACTGAGCATCTAAAATGAGATGTGCTGTAAGAGTCAAAGACAGAGCAGAATATGCAGGAAGATTTTTTTGAAATTACATATAAGGTTTGGGATATCTTGGATGGAGCTAGAAACTTTTGGTTATGTGTCTTCTTCGAACAGCTGGTTACTCTTTATTTCTGTATCTTCTAATAAGATCTCTGTGTGGCTGTGTTCCATGACTAGGAATTAAGTCACATATTTTAAATAATTTTGTTGAAGTGATCATAAATAGCTTTCAGTTTTATTAAATACCTCTTAAATACTTTGAAAATCATTTCACCTGTGGCACAGTCAGTTAAGCGTCTGCCTTCGGGTCAGGTCATGATTCCAGGGTCATGGGATCCAGTCCCGTGTCAGGCTCCTTGCTCAGCAGGGAGCCTGCTTCTCCTTCTGCCCACTTGCCTGCTGTCCCTGCTTGTGCTCTCTCTCTCTCTCTCTCACACACACACACAAATAAATAAATAAATAAAATCTTTTTAAAAAATGTATGCAGTATATGTTTAAAAAAAAGAAAATAATTTCACTAATAAGTGATTCAAAATATAAGTGATTTAAACGAATCCAATTGGATTAATCTGTGTTTTACCTGATTAAGATTCTAAACCTCACATCCCTAGCCTTTGTCAGTGGTATTAAAATCAGTTTCTACATGGGGGCATCAAAACTATTTCTGTGTAAAACCTGATAGCATTATTAGGCCACAGAATAGTGCTACACCCACAGTGTTTCAGTGTCATGTCTAACTTAATCCACTGACTTCATTTTGAAAATATCAAAACAAGAGAACCATTAGAAAATGAATGTTATTTTCCCCCTGGAGAAAATTCTGCATTCTCTACCCAACTGGATAGTGTATCAAATTGATTGAGAAGTGTGCCAACACAAATGCAGATGTTTAGAAATGGATACGTTTGCCGTGCATAAGGTCCAAACTATCCCACAATATGTTTAAGATCAGGTCCACCCAGGGAGAGAAGCCTGGGGCACAAGGCTTCCTTTGCCCCTCACCCCAGAATCCATGACTTCTTCTTCTCTTGGTCCTTATTCTCTCCCTCACTGCAGTGCCAAGAGAAACATCTGACCATAATGTGGAATTCTAAGACAGGAGACTGAACAGCGTGATGTCTCTGATTACCTTGATCTGTGTGTTGTGCAAATGTAATAGGACAGAAGCATTAGCAAATGGAAAAACAAGGAGAAACACCCAAGGCTCATCCATCACTGCGTATTTACTTTTCCCTTAAACATGAGGCTCTACCAACTACATGTTTTGAAGTTAATTTTAAACTACTTTCTACTACTGCTACTGTTTATTTCCCAGTTAGCTGCAACTCCCTTTTTACCTCGGCGTTCCCCAGTGGCTGACCTCGTTTAGCTTTTGGCCCTCCACACAATATGATTTACACACCTATGTTTCAATAGTGTGATGATCTGGTTTTGTAATTATTTTATTCTTGAACATCTTCAATGGGCATTCAAGTCACTGCTATCTTTGTGTAAAGAAATCCAATCATTACTCAGTTGGGACAGGGAAAAAATAAAAAGAAATAAAACGTTGCTATCTGCTCTAATTAGTTTAAGTTGTCATAATAGAGGAGCTAATTTCTGATAGCTTTCAGATATTAAAGTTGAAATATCTCAGCCTTTTATGGAGAATGCCAAGATTAAAAATCTTAAATATTTTCTTTAATAAATTGTGGATATTTGATGGCTTAGGAAGCATTTTCTCTTTCTTCGGTTTAATATACTAGAATTCTATTCTTCCTGGTCTAGCTCTAAATATAATTAAGTATGAAATAAACTGTGAGATGTCCTTAAATATCATTATTTCTCTGAAAGCTTTAAAATATTACCAAGTTATTTAGACATTGTTTCCCTTCATTTGTTCAAAAGCTTATTCAAACAGGCAGTAATGTTGTGATTGAGTATTGATTCTCCAAACAGAATTAAAACCTGAATGCATTCCATTTAACTTAGATAATTAAAATATAGACAATGAAATTATATAAGGTTGTAATTGTACTTCTGTGTAAAAATATCAGCCAAATTAAAGAGGAAAAAACAAATTTATCACACCTCTTCTGAGCTAGAAGGTGCTCTTACCTGTTTATGCAATTTTATCCAGGAAAATTACTATTATTAGAGGTCTTGGGGATGAAACAAATATCAAGTCATTCTCAAATTTGAGCAGTTTAAGAAGCTATGTAGTTTCTTGTCTCCAAATCTTCACAACAATCCTATGAGGTAGGCATTATCATCCTCATGTCGAAAACTGGAAAGCCAACTTTTAATTGCAAGATGGCATAATAAAGTATTTCCCGACCCCTTATGTTCTTGAAAATAACTAAACTGCAAATAAAATGCAAATCAGCCTGATTTCCATATTCATAAAAAGATATTTTTAATGTAACCCACAATCTAGGCAGAGAGCATGCAGAGACTGATGATGTAGCAAAGAGGAGAAGCCAAGGTCCAACACTCATAAAGAAGCCACCAAACAAACAAGCACCAGTCATTCTAGAAGTGACAACAAAAGAGGTCAGCTTGCCAAAAGTCTTCATAAGGGACCGTTGGGTCATCATGGCCATCCTGGGCAGGCAGATGCTTACACCTCCACGGAAGCCAGAAGAGTCCTTTCTGATGAACTGAGGAGGGTCAGGACTACTGGGAGCAAGAGGTAGGGGTGGAATTGAAGACACCCTCCATGCTGAGGAGCAGAATCACCTATGACCACCATATTCTCTGAACACCAACTACAGATTTCACACCAGCTGGATATTTGGAAGAGCCTTATCTGAAGATGCTGAACGTTCCTGAATGACTTTGCTGCTGTCAGCATGATTACCGTGCAAGTCTTAGGAAGGAGGAAGGTCACGACAAGCTGCTGCTTATTTCCAGTTATCATAATTACATTGATTTAAGTACCTTTTACCTTAGAAAGGTACGTCCATATGTATCTTGATTTAAAAAATAGGTAACATAAAAATAAAAGTACGAATCACAGAAGTTAAAAACCATGCAAACGGACCTTGATAAGAAGGAGTGAAAGACGGAGCTTGTGCTCACACCCAATTCTCCAAAACAAATGCTGGTCCAGCACACAAGGGTGGGGCCCTAGCTCCTTCTTCTCTATGCACATATACCAAGAAATATATAATAAAACGAGGCAGTGTTTCTTAAAAATGTATTAGATTAAGATTTCCATATTCGAAAGTCATTTGGAATTTTAAAAGAAAAATTTGGTTTGCAACAAAAAAAAATCTGTAACAAAAACTTGGCGTTTCAGAAAATTATTGTCAACTTATCACTGAGCCTTTTAGCAAAGTGATCTTCAACTTTTCTTACTACATAGATGGCTAGAAAACAGTTATCGATTATTCCTACAAAATAGCCACTATATTTCAGCCAGCAATAAAGCTAAACTAACCCAAAAATTGAAAAAAAAAATTACAACACTAGTGTTTTAGTCTTTGTAGTTTTTGTTGTTTTTTTTTTAACTTTGGTGCTAGAAACTCGGTATGACAATACTTTATCCATTCAAAAACACTTAGTGATCGTCTAAATCGTGCTGGATCCTGGGTAAACTCATTTTCTGTGGCAGACAGATAGACCTATAGCTATAACTCGATGTACAATTAAGGGTGCAGTTTGCTCACCAGAAATTGGGGAAATGGGAATTGCAGCGGTGGTGATTTGGGAACTGAAACTAGATAGATTGCTGCAAGTTCACTGAGAAGTTAGAATATGAAAGGCGATCAGGATTATCTATATCATGACACATAGGCATAAGGGATCATGATGTTTTCAAACAATGGCACGTAATTCATTTGGGATGAAATCTTTTGTTTTTGGCAAAAAGTGTGTTCACAGAGAAAGGCAGGAGCCAGATCATAAAGACCCTTCTAGGGCAAGGTAAGACATTCAGTCATTATTTTTGCAGGTAATGGATCCACTGAGGGTTTTTAAAATAAGAATAACAATTTTAAGGGAAAAAGACATATTTTCAATTTGGAGAGTTAATTAAGACCAGGAAACTGAAGTGGTAACATTGAAGAGAAAGGATTGAGTGGATCTGAACGCTCTTTAGCCCAACAGAATATGATGATCAAGAGGATAAAGATGAAGGGAGCGGGTGGATGGCAAACAACCCTTGTGGACCTTCGTGTCATTCTCCGAGAAAGCCACTATTGGATATTAAGTGAGCTTTCGTGTCTAGTGTATTTGTGGAATACATAGATGTATGTTCCTCTATTTTGGGTGACCTTGAGATACCCCAATTAAGGTGGACCAAAATGTACTCTGAGCTCCAGTCTGGAGAGAAGTATTAAAATTTTGATTTTATACTATGATATATGAACTCATGAGGCTGAGGTGAATTTTCCTGGAGAAAACAGAACAATTAAGACACATACATCTTATTTTAAGATTTTGGCTGATGAAGAAAAATACATGATATTGGTAAGAAGGGTCAGAAAGATGAATGGAAAACTTTAAGAGAGGGACATGGTTAGCTGAAAAAATCTTGCTTTCTATTACAACAAATTTATCATTAACATTGCATTAATAAAGTGAGTAAAATAAACTCTGATAAATGTTCAACTTAAAATTTAGGCAGATTTTATGAAGTAGAGATCATTGTTACTCGGTATTTGATTTTGCACGTGCGATCTGTGTATGAATGTTGTTTAGACTGAGTCTCACATGGAGGCCCAAGATTTATTAGAATAATAATTCCAGTGGAACATACGAGAAACATAAATTCCAGTAGAACATACGAGAAACATAAATTCCCATGTGAAATGAATCTAATACTTAGTTATCAAAAACTGTATGCAAACTATAATTATTTCAAGCCCAGCCCCTTTATTTCCCAAATAAATTATGAAACAATATTATCTGTACTTAAAAAGTAACGGCCTAGTGACTGTCATGAAACATTGCTTTATGTAAAGACAAAGGACACAATATGGTCCAAAACAGCAACAGTCACACCACAAAAGCATCTTCAACTTTCCATAACCTACATTTACTACAATTGACTGCAATTCTCCTACTTTTAAAAATGTAGAGTACACTTCTTTGAGTGTAAAACCACTTCCTGAAAATGTACATTTAGAAGCCAAGAACTAGGTACAGATAAAAATTTTGAAAAAAAAATACATTTTTTGTTAAAAGATATTGATACTTGTTTGCTCCTCAACATCTTTGAACCTGAACTTTGGTCAAAGACTCTGATATGAAATGTCTATATTCTATTTTACTGCCTACAGGAAATCAATTTCTAATGAAAATGTGTTGAATTAATAAATGATAAGTAGCCATTCAACATGGAACACATGTTTAAGATAATTTTATCAATATTATTTTTCTATAAATACTGAACACAATTTCACGGAATCATAAGGAAGTACAATCTTGACTCCACCTCTTTCTAGATGCTTGACTTTGGATAAGTTACTGAATTTTCACTTTCACCATTGAAAAAGAAAATACTTGGTTCTTTTGAGGAATGAGTAAGATTAAGTGAATGAAAATGCCAGTAAATTAGAGAGAAACAGATAGAAGGAAATAATAGCTGTGGAAGATGCTGGAAATAGCAGTGGAAGAGATTTCCTGAGACAATTTGTATATTTGAAATTAAAGAATAAGAAGCAATGTGACTTGTCTAAAATCATTCAGAACTGAGATCAAAAACTGAATCTAGCCCCCCCTTCCCTAACTTGTCCATTTTCATCTGTTGATTCCTTTACAAAGTACCATGATCCAGGTGTTACAGTTTTTATGATAGAGACCTTTACAGTTTAGCTGGGTGCCCTGCTGCTCAGCTAAAGGATGACTCTTTCATGGCTTCTCTAAAACATTTGTGTAGACAAAGTTCCTTGTCAGAGGTAGAGTAAGGGTGTTGTGGAACTTGAATGAAGTTTCCAGAGAAAGAGTACAAGCACCATTGCTAAGTCCTTCTAGTCACTGTGCGGCATGTGGAGATATTGGTTGGGGTTCCAGCAGCATTCTGGATGGAGATCATATGAGGGACATGTGAGGTTTGGCAAAGTGGTGGGGGAGCATCATGAACGGAGTCTCTGGTGACCATGGAGAAGCCATAGCAGACCTGGGTTGCTACTTCCAGATTCTTTTACTGGAAAAAAATAAAGTTTAATATTATTCAGTGGCTGTTACTTGGGGCTTTTAATCTTACACAGCTGAAACTTCTTTAATTGAAAATAAAATTAAATTAAATTAAATGTAGGGGTCTCATTAAAAGAAGAAGGAAAATAGATATTGGGATAGGCAATAAGAAATTTCTGACACATTAATTTAATGAGCTTTCTTATATATTCAATCATTCATTTATTAGAGGTTAACCAAACATTTATTCGAGATTCACTGCACGTCAGTCAATCTGTTTGCCACTGTGAATCTCAACCTGAGTAAAGACAGTGTTAAGAGGTAACAGACCTCCAAAGCATAAACCTGTTACTCAACATGTGAGCTGTAAACTGTCCATAACTCATCTGTAATGAAATATGTACAGAAATTGTGAGTCTTTAATACTTTTTAAAGTAGTCTAACAGAGTAATTTATGTCTGTTAAATCTTACAACAAATTGTTTAGGTTTATATTTTATGATTTAAAATTTCACTTTTTCTATGTTTTACAAAAGTATTAGTACAAGATGGTGGAAACAAAGCAGAAAGAAAATCAGTGTGAAGATAAACTAATCTGGCATAAAGAGCAGACAATGTTGAATCAGGATGCATTTAACAGTGAGGGTCCTATTCCACCATATTGAGATCACGTAGAATCACATTTTGAAGATGTATATGAGCTTTATTTGCAAATTGGATGGCCCCGAAACAGGTGATCCTATAGTCCTAACTTTGAAAAGAATAATGGTATTGTCCTTGTTCTGAATAAATGGCACTTTCCCCAACCAAATGTAATTCTTCATGAGTCAGCTACCGACACCCAAATGACTAATCATTCTACTTATAAAATGTACGTTGAGTGGGAACATTAAAAATATATTGAACAAAGCAATTATAAATAGCTAACATGTAATAGAAAATGCTCCTATATAGAGAAGGAATATTGTGCATCCATTGTTCAGACCGTATCCTGTTGCACAGATATATCAAGGATTTCAGCCTTCACAGTGGGGTGAGTTTCTTGGTCAATTCACTTGCTATCCTCTGGTCTGTTCTGAGAGCACACCCCTTACTCAGTCTTCCATGGAAATATCTAAGGAGAGCATGGGGACTAGAAGATCACATTGATGCGTAGACAACTATCTGCTAGGTTTATATGACATAGAGACAGTTTCCCTAAGATTGTCCTTGACTGTTGATTGAGAAAAAAGGACCAACTGCAAAATCAGGTATCTTCTCCATTCATGACACATGACCCAGGCACTATAACCTTGAAGAACGTGTTGCTTAGCTACAGACGTCATCATTCAGCCTCTCCTGGTTCCTCTGCTTCTACCTTGGCCTCTGCCTCTGAAACAGGGATATGGTAAGGAGGTTGTATTAAACTACCAGAAATTGCCTTTTTTTTTTTTTTTTCAGCACAACTGCAGCCTCTGTCAAGCAGGAAGTACCCAGAATAATTGTGTGATCAGGCATTCCTCTTTTATCTGTCTCTCCTTACATTGAAATCTTTTGTCTCTTGTGATTGATCATTGCTTCCATGTCTCTGCTTGGGACCAAGAATTTGACATACTTTTCTAAAACTGCAAAGCATACTATTATGGTTTTTAGACCTATTGATTGCTGACCATCAGCAGAAAGTGTTTCTAGAAACCTGGATATATTCTTTCTTCTCTTATTCCTGATGGCCTGTTTGGGCTGGGGCTCATTTTCTTAAAGGATCTTACTGAAAGAGGGAGATAGTCGTCAACACATTTCAATGTCCTGAATTTTTCTATCCAATCCCCTAGAGCTAGGATCATGAAAGGTGCATTATGTGAGTCTTAAGATACAACAGGCATTATATTACCTACCTTTATGTGACAAATTCACTACTTACTTTTCCGAGCTTTCAAGTCTTGCCAGCTTTATTTTCAGGCAGGTCTCTATCTTCACAGAGAACAGATCTGACCAGAAAGTGAGGGTGGGGGCTAAAAATACACAGCTCAAAGAACCCTGAACTGACAAGCTTTACCTCTTCCTAGACTAACTGGCTTCCCTGGAAAGATGGTTTACTTCAATTGTCCTGAGTCATATACCCATCCCCGAGGTTGGCAAAGTTGAATGCCTATCCTCAGAATGATGTGGTGCAAGAAATGGTAATTCCCAAGGGAAAAGGGATCAACTGTCAAAAATTAGCACATTTCCAAACAGATGCTTAACTTCAATTCAGGAAGTACTAAACACAATGTAATTGAAAGCATTATTGACATTAAGCATTTATTAAAATTATATAATTCACAAGTTATCATTTTTGTTTCAATATAATTTTTATATATTTGTTTCAATAATATTGATAAATGCATGAGAAAATGCATTTCAAAGTTAACCTTCTCAAAAACAGTTTTATTTTGTTTTGTTTTTTTTCGGAGCCAAGAAAACAGCCACAGAAAGAACAGAGGGCAACTCTTTAGCAAAAGTCTTGTCACTCTTCATTCAAAGCCACAATGTCCATAATTAAAATTGTTAGCTTAGATTAATTCAACACTCTATCACCAGAAAAACCTAGCATAAATGATAATATAATGATATACCTGAAAGTAAAAAGAGATACATTTTCCCCCATTTCAGTCAATTATATGATTTTGGTGTTTAGCACGGGAACCCAAACAAATGTTAGGAGCAAGTCTGAATAGTGATGAGATGTGTCACAGACCTAGGAACTCAGGCACGACGTGGGGCTGGGCAGAAGTGATTCAAAAGTGGGAGCTGTGGACTGCCATGGGCTGGGTATTTGAGAAGTATACTGAGTATCACTAAAATGAAAATTCTTTCATTTCTCCATATAGCCATTGGCTGGCTCCAGTAAGTACTGTGCAGCGTCCCATGGGCATATTAACTGGGGCAGCTTAAGACTAGCTTTGTACCCTGCACTCACAGAATACTTTAATGAATTGAGATTAGTGAGCCTAGCAACAGCTTTTTCCTGGCAAACATCAGCTATTTTTTAAATGTTTGGAAATTGCAAATCCTTGATTACATACCAAGACCATTCACCCTCCTAATGTTTAAACCCATGCATATTGTAATATGGAATTAATGTATCATTTCTGATTCATTTAATCTTATCTCATCACAATGTTATAATAACAGTGCTATTTTATAGGCCAAATTGCTGTTGAGCTTTAAAATAGGCATTTAAAAAAATCCAAAAATAACATTTTAACCAGGTGTAAAAACAATTTGAAATCTACATGGCCTCAGCTAGCTGAAAACATGGATTTCATGATTTCACATGGGCTCCATACCGTGCATTCCTCTATAACTGCAGGACATAATCTTGCCAATCAACTCCAGCAATCTTTCTCAGAGTCTTACATTTACAACTTGTATAATGTCTGTGTATACTACAGTCTCTTTATTATAAAAATTTCACTGTTTAAATTACAAATATTTACCCAAATTTTTCCCACAGATAAATTACTGTCTGGGATGTAAGGCTCCTTGGGACATCCATAAAATATTTCAGTGATTTGTGGTGTATGTAGTAAAATAATTCACTCCAAGATACACAACTACTCCGGAAAATGGCATACCTTAGTTACTGTTGGGCAGTGCCATATACATTAGCAGGCGTAGGACGTGACTCTATTCTTTACAAAATTTGTCAATTAATATGGGGTAAAACACATCATAAAAAGAGTAATTTTAAGCTGATTCCAAATGATTCTTACTATCACCGTATATAGGTTAGTATGTCTTTGTAGGATTTATATAAGGAAAGGAAAGGCCATTGCAAGTAGTGAGAACTATTCCTACTGCATCTATTCATTATCCATGTGCCATTCATTCAACACTGGGCAGTCAACAAACGTTTATTGATCACCTACAGCATGTTTGTCAGTGTGCTTTACAACAGAAATATAAATTGCATTCTGTGTGGGAGGCACACATACAAGCAATGAATTACAACAAATTGCGATAGTATTAAAAAAACCTCAAATAATAACAACATAATGGGTCAGAAAAGTCTTCGTAAAAAGGTGACATTTTTGCTGAAACTTGTGAAATCTGAGCAGATTGCCAACCAGGATGTGTGGGAAGGGTATTCCACAAAGGGATTAACACCTGCCATGCCTCGGATGGTGACACATACTGGGAGAGAAGGCAAGTGAGCTCCCTGATGAATTTACCAATGTCTATGTCCATAAAATTAACTTCCTCAGCCCTACGTCTGTGATTCTACTCAAGCCATTGCAGTATGGAGGCATTTTGTTCATGAGGAACTTGTCAAAGAAGGAGAGAATGTCATTTTATAGGACAAGGGAGTCACTGAGGAAGGGCGGATGGTGGGGGTGGGGCTCACATCACACAGGGGGAGGCACTCCCTTCTGGTTTGCTCGGGAACACAAAACGCTTGGGGTGGTTCTATCTTGGCCGTTTCCCCAGAGCACTACACTAGCCTCAGTAACTTCAGCAGCCTCACTCCCAAAGATTCTGGGATATCGATCTACATTAGTGAAACTCTAATGAGCAAATATCAGATGCTTTGCAGGTACATATAGATAGATGCAGATATATGAATGTATATACACACACATATATATAGATACATATACATATATATTTTATAATCTCAGTCCAGGAAAATGAAAGCAATTATGGAAAACAAAACTGAAAAAAAACCATAGAACTGAAGCCACAAAATTATATTTTATCATTTAAAAAGGTTTTATGTGCACATATCCATAATGGTGTAGCATTACAAAAGAAAGTGATATAAATTTTGCAAAATAGAGTGCTGTTTATGAATTTTACAGTTGTCAAAATAATTTCAGAAGTCTATACAGATTTTTTTCATGAAAGCAAGGACCTGATGAAATATTAGTGTTTTGAGCAATGCATGAATTCAGTTATGAAATAGAATATAATGGATATATGGTCTGGTGAAAAAAATACTTTTCCTTTAATATTTAATAATGAGAAGGCAACCTATTCAAGAAATATAATATATATATATATATTTAAAGATTTATTTATTTGAGAGAGAGAGAGAGAGTGAGCACAAGTGGGGGGAGGGGCAGAGGGAGAAGGAGAGAACCCCAAGCAGACTTCCCACTGAGCACAGAGCCCAACACAGGGCTTGATCCCACAACCCTGAGATCATGACCTGAGCAGAAATCAAGAGTCAGATACCTAACGGACTGAGCCACCTTGGTGCCCCTCAAGAAATACATTTTAATGGACGGATGCATGAATAAGTGAAGATATTTAGAAAAAAACCTTTGAGATAGATATGTTTATTTTTAAATATGAATTAGAAATAGAATATTACATATGCATTTTAAAATTTAAGTATAACTTGTTCTCTTCTATTCCGCTCATTAGGATGGCTGATAGTCTAAACTTAGAGGGGCTATCTAGCAACCATATGTGTATATATGTGTATGAGGATGGATAGATGGCAAGCAGACACATACATACATGCATGTATAGAGATAAATGTGTGTATAAATGTGAGTGTGTATATGAGTGTATAAAAATACACACACATACATGGTTTGTATAGTAGGTTTTTTGTTCGATAGATGCTCTGAACAATTATCTCTCTTGACTATCCTTTTCTGACATTTTATGAGCTCATCCACACCCCTCCCCAAATTCCAGGCTTACTCAGATTCTCTCACAGTTCCTCTGAATTCTTTTATTCTTTCTTTAGATATGTTAATATATTTAATCCTTTGGAGTTAAATCCTGCTGACCCTGGAGGCTTTCAGTCTCTCTAAATTGAATTTTCTTCTTTACATGTTGATTTTACAGTTTAATCTCCCAGGGCAATTTTATTCCCCTTTTACTGGTGCTTGGATGATTCCTCATGTCTAACTCTTGTGCCAATTAGAGCATGGTGGCTTAAAAATGCATTGTGCATTTGAGGAATGGTGAGTAGCCTCCTGGAATTAGAAACCAGAAGTACTAGAGGTGGGGGTGGGGAGAAAGGACTGGAATAGTAAATCAAGGATTTATCAAAAGACTAAGATCATTTGTAATGAACAGTTGGCACCAGTAGATACTGGACTTGGTCAAGGCAGGGTTTTCCTGTAGTGCACAGTGTAAAGACAGTCACATTTATTGTTTTGTCAAAACTCAAATCCAGCAAACCCAAGGTTGCCTTGCATTCAGCCCTACAGAAATTCATTATTTCTCATAATTCTTGTGAGATAAAGCTAAAAAACCCTGCTTATGTTATATTGTTACAATATCTTTAGAACAATAGTATTTTATGTATGTTCTTCCCTTCCACTCCTTTGTTTTTAAATATTAGGCACATTCTATATTTCACAATGACAGTGCCTTGAAGACAATGCTTGGTGTGATGGAAATATCTTGATGATTATGGAGAATTTGCTTTGTGTTGATTTTCAGCAGATAGCTCAGAGTATAACTCAATTAATAATTAATAAAAAAATTTAAAGTATGTCAAGTTAATGGTTGAAAAGTCATAAAAGATAGCAATGAGAATCTAAATTTTTCTCAAAATATGCATTGCTATATTTATGGAACACAGTAACACAAATAAAAGTTAATTTTTTTTTTGAATAGTAGTTGAGATTTTGTATAGACCAAGGACAAGTATTCAAAATAGACCTGAACTTTAAAAGCTAAATATTTACATAAAAATAAAGAGGCTGCTTTAGGGGATTTGAGCTGACTCCATAAATCCATTGACATTTCTAGCAGATGGAAGGAAAATACAGTACCCTAATTGTTGATGCAAAAAGGTTATACTTTTTTATTGACGTGATCAACCTGGTAAGGAACGCTGAAAAAAACTACAAATATCTGAACGAGCCTTACTAAATTTCTACTTGAAAACGTGCATGATGCATGATGGAGAACACACAAATCTATTACCTTGAAAAATAAACAGCTTGGGGTTGCAACACGTATTACCGCCATTAGGGTTGAACACTCCTTCCTGCCAATGCGAGAACTGAAGGAAAGACTTTGAGAGACATACAGAATATCAGTAGGAAGGAAGGGAAAATGGTATTTCTCCAAGTGCAGTTAGAGTCAGAAAAGTACTTCAGTGAAAATATGATGGTGGGGGTCTGTACTTACTCTTTGCAATGACTTTTACAGTAATGTTTTACATTTATATAGAAAAACGTGATTTCATTAAGTGCCAGCTCTATAGTCTGGGGCTTTCAAAATCAAGCTGTTCTTTCTGCTTGTCACATGGGGACTAATAATAAAGCTTCTTAGGAATGACTTCATTGACAATTTAGTTCATGATGGGCAGGAAGTACGGAATGTGACTCACTCTCCCATAACCATGTTGACTCTATTCTTACGGCAGCAAAAACAACTTGTTCTTGTGTAGAGCAAACAGATTTATGACCGAAAATAACGCCAATAACAGATATGTTGAGAACAAAAGTGTCAATTTCATATAGTTTCTTTTCTTCATAAAACTGCACTTATAGTCCGTCTGAAACATTTTATTTCTCAGGGATATAAAGAAAAATGTAAGATTCAATAGAGCATCATTGAGCCCTAGCAATAGCAGAATAAAAATAAAACCCCTGTCAACACTACATAGTTTGAAACTTATTTTCTCTATATCTTAGTTGTTCCTCAGATTTAAGTCTATTTCCTCAAACATATAAAGAAAAAGAGAGGAGCAAAAAGAAGAATTACTGTTTTGGGTAGGAATTGAAAAAAACATGTCTTGTCTTGATTGCAAAAGGAGTCGTCTACATTTATTTGCTTTTTCTTTAATATGAAAATTTAGAGAAAAATTTAGATCTGTTTTGAATAGTAAGTATGTGTAACCTAGAAAAATCTCAATACCTTTCTTTTTTAATTTAAATTTTAGGTAGTTAACATATAGTACATTATTGGTTTCTGGATGCCCAGTGGTCATCATAACAAGCGCCTCCTTAATTCCCATCACTCATCTAGCACATCCCCTGCCCACCTCCCTCCATCAATCCTCAATTTGTTTTCTATCATAAAGTGTCTCTTATGGCTTGTTTCCCTCTCTCTTTTCTTTTTAACCTTTCCATATGCTCATGGGAAGGTTTCTTTCTTAAATTCCACATATAAATGAGATCATACGGTTTTTGTCTTTCTCTGACTGACTCATTTCACTTACCATAATATACTCTAGCTCCATCCACATCATGGCAAGATTTCATTCTTTTTGATGGCTGAGTAATATTATATATATACATACATATATATACACACACACAACATCTTTTATCCATTCATCAGTTGATGGACATTTGGGCTCTCTCCATAGTTTGGTTATTGATAATGCTGCTATAAACATTGGGGTGCATGTATCCCTTCTAATATGTATTTTTGTGTCCTTTGGGTAAATACATAGTAGTGCAGTTGCTGGATCGTAGGGTAGCTCTATTTTGAACATTTTAAGGAACCTCCATACTGCTCTCCAGAGTGGCTGTGCCAGATTGTATTCCCACCAACAGCGCAGCAGGGTTCCCCTTTCTCCGCATCCTTGCCAACACCTGTTGTTTCTAGTGTTGTTAATTTTAGCCATCCCGACAGGTGTGAGTCTTAATATCTTTCTTAATTCTAAAAAGAGCATATTGATATATATTTGCTGTAAAAGTAATTGCCTTTATTTTTCAAAAGCCTTAAGAAAATCACTGCATTTTGACCTGATCATTCATTTCTAGAAATGTTACCCTAATTAAAATAGAAATGCAGACCAATATTTATTGGCTAAACCTCATCAAAGAACTACATATAAAGGTGAAAACATAATTTAAATGCCAAATGAATTGTAAATTAAATTATGATTAATCCATACAATTCCTGGAATTTATTTTCATAATTTTTTTCATTTTCTAAATTAGGAAACTACCTTTAGAGAATTACCCACATTTCTTTTCTCAGTTTCCATTATTCCTAGAAATAAAACCTGTCAGTACTCATTCTAAATGACTCCAGATGGCAGTGGCAGAGGCTTCTTGTTTTCCTCCTTCTCCTCCCCCTCCCCCTCCCTTCCTTCTTCCTTTTCCTCCTCCTCCTCTTCCTCTTCCTCTTCTTCTTTGCTGAGATTTCAATATTTTCTTTTAGCCTATCAACAGTTTTCCTAAAATAAAATAACTTCAACAATTTTACTCAGTAAATCCTTAACTGCTAATATTAGGTTGCCTCTAATAATTCACTATAATAAACAAGGCTGTAAAGAATGTCATGTATACGGTTTCACTCATATGTGGAACATAAGGAACAGTGCGGGAGACCACAGAGAAAGGGAGGGAAAACTGAATGGGAAGAAATCAGAGAGGGAGACAAACCATGAAAGACTCTGGACTCCAGGAAACAAACTGAGGGTTACAGAAGGGAGGGGGTTGGGGTGATGGTGTAGCTGGGGGATGGGTATTAAGGAGGGCACGTGTGGTGATGAGCACTTGGTGTTATACGCAACCAATGAATCGTTGAACATGACATCAAAAACAAATGATGTATTATATGTTGGCTAATTGAACATAATAAAAAAAAACAATGTCACGTATACGATACATGTATGGTGTGTATGTATGGTGTGTGTACGTGTGTTTGTGTGTGTATAGTGTGCACTGTTCAACTATTTACTTGAGATATATCGCTAAATGTGGAATGGCTAGGTTAAATGTTTTTAGGGGTTTTTTGTTTGTTGGTTGGTTGGTTGGTTGGTTTTGTTTTGTTTTGTTTTGTTTTGTTTTATGTATATGGCAACTGCTTTTTCAGAAAAGTTATACCAACATACTCTACTACCAGGATGTAAGTACAAATCTCTTACTGACTTGCCATTACTGATCCTAAACCCTCTATTCACTCTTTAATCAGAAAAAGTCTGATCACTTTTCATTTTGTCTTTCAGCTTTAAGGTAATTTTTGCCATGGCTTTACACTTTTATCCAGTCAACAGTTTTCTTTCAGTGTTTCCATAGTATTTAAAAGCTTGGTCCTTTGAAAAATATTTTTGCTATGTCTTATACTTTATTATTTCAGATTTTACATGTAATCAAATTCATGTGGAATTTATTTTGATGTAAGGTTTGTATTAGGAATATAAATATGCTATTTCTAAATGATTAATCGTTTTCACATCTTTTATTAAATAATCTTCCTCTACTGGCCTACCTGTCTCACTAGAATTATATTTTAAATTCTTAATTATAATCTCGAGAGTTCTGACCTCTCTTTAATGTATAAGTAATATAGCTTAGTTGGATTTGATCTTACTAGACCCAAATTGTTTTTTTTAAAGATTTTATGTATTTATTTGAAAGAGAGAGAGAGAATGAGCAGCGGGGAGGGGCAGAGGGAGAAGCAGACGCCGCATTGAGCAGGGAGCCCACTGTGGGGCTCCATCCCAGGACCCAGAGATCATGACCTAAGCCGAAGGCAGATGCTTAACTGACTGAGCCAGCCAGGTGCCCCAAATTGGGTTTTTTTTTTAATGTTCCCTTTATAATCCTGAAATCCTCATATTTAATACAGCCAACTTCACATGTATCGTAAAATGATAAAATTATAATATAAATGAAAAAAGAGTGATTTACATTAAAATTTTACATCTCTGTCTAGATAGATCGATAGATAGATAGATAGATAGATAGATAGATATAGATAGATAGTTTTTTTTTCAAGGCTGATGCACAACTACCCTGATAGCCAAAATGAAATGGTTAGGATCTCACATTTACCTGCAACAATGACTACTGGGTATGAGATGGGTATGAGAAGAGAAGGAACACAATATTTAATTTCATATCGTCAACACGTTTTTTTAAAACACACACAGAGTTAATTTTCATTATCTATGGTAGTCATGTTCTATAAAGATTCTGGAAACACTAAATTAGCAAATACTAAGCTATTGCTTCTAGGGGAAATATAGGGTTAGGTTCTTGGGATTCTCTCGGCACAAAGTTTTCATCAACTGGAACGCCATTTTTGTTATACAAGTTTGTTTGCCAACATCCTTGTTAAAAAAAAAAAAGTCAGTCTCATCAGTGTAGAAAACCTATTCTCCCACATAAGCCTCTCCTGTATGACACTTAGCAGATATTTAAAAATTCTTCCACATCCTCCTGACCTGCAGAGCCCTCCTCTCCTGTAAGTATCACATGTTTCATGCTGTACCACCTCATGAAATGTGGGAGCCAGTCGGCAGTAGCCGAGAACAGAGTTTAACATTTTTTCTGACTCTGGGTCATGTGTAAATTTCTTTGGCTTTAAGCTTCACAATGATGTTGCCCACTGTAATTCATTTGGAATCTGTTCATAGCTCATGAATCCACCACGTTAGCTGCACTTTCCATCTTTTCCACTCACTGTTAGGAGGTAACTTTAACAGCATCACGTAAAGATCAGCAAATAGCCTATTCAGTTCTTGAACAGACCGTAGTGCTGATTCATTAGCACTGAACTCACCCCCAAGAGTATGAGAACTGCACATGTGAACGAAGCTTATCTCCTTCATATATTTTCTCCATAAGTCATATCCCGGCCTTCTTATGCTTAAGAATACTAGAAAACACTCTAGCACTATGCATGGGGGAGTCATTTTAAGCAGAAATTCACTAACATAAAAACACCAAAATGAAAAAAAAAAAATGACCTTAAATGGAGCTGGAAAAGACAACTGGTTTACAATACGAAAGCTGATACAGGAAGGTAGAGTGTTGATTCCTTCCTTAGCTGGGAGCATGCATGTTTTACAATTCAAATTTTTTTTACCACTTTTTTACCAGGCACATGTTCTTGAATGACCATGACAGCAGTGGAAACCCTGATTTAAGGTCACAAATAAATGCAAGGAGTAGGCAAATTCACAAGAAGTCTACACATAATGAGAACCGACTCTACACCCGTCCCCCCCCCAACACGTAAAATCATTATGTATATAGCATCTGAAGTACTGACTGATGCAACCATATTCTATTTGTAACTTGAAAACCATGAGCGGCGTTGCCATAGGTCATATGGCTGTCAATCATTGTACTAAGTCTTAGGAATTTCCAAACAAAATAAGGTATGCTTTCCTTGATTTTCGCAGTAGTTGCATTTTTTGAAAATTTATTTTATGCATGCAAAATATTTTCTGTTTATTTCTTATCAGGCATCTATAAGGCTGCATAGAAGCCACCAAATCATTGACTTAGCAACCAGCATTTTTTTTTTTTTTTTTTTTTTTTTTTAAGCTCACAGTTCATGAATGAATGATTCAGGCTGGGCTTAGTTAAGTACGTCTTTGGGTCTTGGTGCAATCACTCACTGGGCTTTGTGCCACCTGAGCCAAAGTGGGCTGGTACAACAACTTTGATTTTGCTCCACGTATTTTATCTGGCAGCAGGTTTGCCCAGGTATGTTCTCACGGGGAAGGGGAAGCGACAAGCGTAGGCAGGTCCAATTACAAAGTGCATGTGACACCTGTGTTCCTTCATAAGAAGGCGCTATATCCCTTTAGCCCATAGCCAGCAAGTCAGTGAGAAGGGGCTGCAGCATGACACTGTTGAACAGCATGGATGCAAGGGTATTGAGGATATTTTAGCTCATTTAAGGGAACTATATTAATGTACTATCTGTTTGTAGTAACTGGGTTTGTGTTCAGAACAAATATAATTTCAACCTATATTTTGAAATATTTCCAACATTTTTTCCAAATAATATTAGATCTATGAAGAAGAAAAATTAAAATGGGTACCTTGGGCAAAACAAAACATTCAAAGAAAAGCAAATTTTATCTTCATCTTAAAACAATTAGATAAAGTAATTATATTGGTCCTGAGAGATTAGATGGGAGAACTAGCATTTAACTCCATTAACCTGGTTAAGGGCCTGAACTGTTATGGGTCTCATCTGAGTGTTTCCATCATTCTCCTGAAGCCATGAGAAGGAAAAGGATATATTATTAAATTTTAAGTAACTATTTGGAAATCACCTGGAATAAACAAAATGTGAATGTTACAAGTATGTCCGTTTGTTTGTTGCCTGGACCAGATTAGCAGGGGGATGGAGAACTCAGTATCACCCTACAGAGGACATGTAACATGATTTCTGATTTGAGGTTTTGGAGAGTGTAGGTCAGCATGCTGGAATCCTACCACGGATGACAACTGAACCACTGGCAATAAATGACCTTCCAGTTGCCCAAACTAAAAGCATTTTGGGGCCTCTGGGTGGCTCAGTGGGTGAAGCATCTTCCTTTGGCCCAGGTCATGATTCCCGGTCGTGGGATCCAGCCCCACATCAGGCCCTGCTCAACAGGAAGTCTGCTTCTCTTTCTCCCTCTGCCCTTCCTCCCTGCTCTTCTGTTCTCTCTCTCTCTCAAATAAATAAATAAAATCTTTTAAAAAATGCATTTTGCAGGCTGTGAACTTTGGAGGTCCATTGGTGTTGCAGGCTTAGGTTAGGTCCAGTGGCTGCACTGTGCCCTGGGTAACTCAGCAGGCAAGTGATGACATTGTCATTTAAACAGACCAAACACAAGCCTGGTCTCTGAACAACACTGTATTACATCCCAGTATGTTCTACATGTCCTCTGATTTTTGACATTTTGGGGGCTTTTACTGAGTTTGCTTTCTGACGGTACTATCTTCAGTCAGTCTGCAAATGAACATCCTTGTGTGTATAAATATTGCAATACCTGAGGTCATTGACATAATTCTCAGATATGAACAATCCTGAGAATTTTCAAGTGTCATCCAATTGATTTCTAAAAAGTCTGTACTCTCATTTTTTATTTCCACCAACAGAGTCTCAGATGTGAGAACCATAAATATTTTATATTATGTCTAACTTTTACGCACAAAGTAGTGAGCTAACTGCTTTGGCCACTTACGCTTTCTCACTATGATTTAGTATACTTGGCACTAATCTATGTACTTATTTTATTTCCTCTTTGGTGAAGCGTCTGTAAAGGTATAGCATGTACTGAAAACTTTCTCAATAAACATCATAATACAGCATTTTTATAAATTATGACAGTTCTGATGTCCTTGTGCCTGTCCATTCTAGGAATGTGAGAAAGAGAATTTACAAAATTAATTTCTACAGAAAGAACACAATTATATAATCATTAGGAACAGTCCAACAGTAATTATTAGAAGGCAGATTGAGGAAACTTTAATCAACAGATTTTAAAAAACAACAGGAGAAATAGCTAAAAGTCTTAAAGAAGTGGTTTAGGTAATGTAGCAACATAATTAAGAAGTTAATATAACTGAGAAATAGTTCATTAGAGGAGAAAGTTTATAAGCGAATTCACTTGAAGTGGCATTTTGTTTTTAGTCTATTTGTAATTTAAACTATAGAAAAATCTCCTCTGGGAATAAGCAAATAAGTATGCAAATACATGTATACATTGTTTAAATCTATTTTTATTTCAAAATGTAAAAGGTAGCAATAGCCAGGTCAGTCTTTTGAAATGAGTCATACATACCTCACAGGCCATTCGACATAAAAAATGACATGCAGAAATGAGGCAGATAATTGTTAATCAGAAGTATTTATGTTGATGCATCTACCTAATTTAATGCAAGATATGAAAGTTTGATTTTTTTGGTGGAGGAAAGGTCATTTAGACATTTTGGACTATGGACGTTTGATGTTAATGGATTTTGTAGAGGAATTAAAAGAGCATTTTGTTAATAGTTAACGAGTCTCAGAAAATCCATCAGCACTGAATGTGATAAAGCTTGCTGTAATGTATGATAAAATCTTTATGTGCAGGTGGAAACATTTCATTATAGTTCTTTGCTGTCTCAACTCATGGGGAACAAAGCCCATTGGGCATGCTCATTGAACCAACGAAATGGAATCAATCAAAGGACTCACATAGCATCTGCAAACATCAGAGAATACAAACAAAGAGAGTGCAAGAAAATGTATCTCAAGGGCTCTGTTTGTATAGGTCTGGCCTCTCTAAGATCCAGACATGCTCAGTGCACTAGCTGGAGAGGCTTTGCTTAAGGCACTGCCTAATGGCTCGGCTCTTCATACCCGACACACTCCATTACGGCGCATATGTTAGGCTGCCTGTGTACAGACTACGGGACAGAATTGAAGCAACAATCGCATTCCCAACCCAAACAAACTTAAAAATTAATGCTGCAAAGGGGAGAACTGTATTCTGGATCTCCATGAACTATTATCTGTGCCAAATTAAAGAAATATCAAAGGGGCAATAAAGAGGTATTGTAGGAAATAAAAAAGGAAAAGGGAAAAGCCCCTTTGGAGTTGAGTACTTTAATGGAAGGAAGAATACTTTCCACCCAGAGTGCACTCGAAGCAGTGCATGGGAGTCACAGGTGTCTGAACATATGCCTTCAACCACTGATTCAATTCCTTGCAAATTGTTGACCTTTACAAAATTGAAGGCAATTCTCATGTCAAGGTGAAGTATAAATAGAGGCATACAACACAACCTCTGACTTCAGTGAGTTTGGAAGCTTCTAGAGGAATCAAGACGCTAATGTTCAGTATTAATGCAAAGCAAAGATCATTATGTAAGAATTGTTTAGAATAGAAAAATACGCTACTTGAGTTTATAGGTGGAAAAATAAAGAAGAAACCTCAAATTGTTCTCTCTGTTACTATGATAATGCCCTTTGCACTGTTAGTTGGCATTTTGCCTAAAAACAAAAAGCTAAAATTATGTATGCATCATATTTTATGGCGTAAATGATGACATAGTTAAGAAACCTGGAAATGTAAATATCTCCAATAATTATGTGCTTGTTCCTGACAGAAGCACACATTTAGCCAGTATTTCCAATTATATGGTCGTGATGGTCGTGATGTCTATACGGTGCTGGTCATGCACGTACCATCTTTTTGGTTTTCAGTGAAAGAATGAAAACCAGGTGGGAAACGGGTGCTGGGAGGTGATACTTAGCTTCCAGGTGGGATTTTACATGGTATTCAAACCTTTTCACTGTCTTTTTTTTCTTAGTTTTTTTTTTTAATTCATGAAAGACAAAGAGAGAGAGAGAGAGAAAGAGAGAGAGAGAAAGAGAGAGAACAGCAGGCAGCGGGAGAAGCAGACTTGCAGTGGAACAGGGAGCCTGATGCGAGACTTGATCCCAGGTCCCTGGGATCATGACCTGGGCCAAAGGCAGGCACTTAACCGACTGAGCCATCCAGGCAGCCCTTTTCACTGGTTTTTAAAGGTCATTATTACTATTTTTTTCAGTTCTGTGGTTCACACATGAAGAAGTACCCAATGGTCAGATGCTCTTTAATCCACGTGATTTTTACAAAGTCCTACTGTTACAAGATTCAAGTGGAAACATTCTGCCTGATGTTCCTTGGACAAGCTCTGAAGGTACAAGTCTCCAAAATATGGATTTTCTTTTAAGGGCCTAGTTGAGTCATGGTCCCAGTGTATTTGAACACATCATGACCTTAGGCTCAACTCTACTTATATTTCAATATTTTAAAAAAAATCAGATAGACATTGTTACAGAACAAAGAATGGAAAATCTGTGTTAACAGAAACTTCATATATGTTACCCCTAAGTAATTATTTAAATTTAAATACTTGTACTTATTAATCTTTAGTCCCCTTTTCTCTTTAACAATATAAACCTTTTAACAATATTAGTGGCAATGTTAATATGATGCTTGTGCGTGGTGTTGTCTATCATTACTTGCAAGAATATATTTTTGCATTCATATGATATTCATTCTTCACAATTTATGCTTCCATAGTTATTTTAACTTGAGAGAAAGAATGAAGTATCTTTATTGTTAAATTCGGCTACTATATTTTTGCTTAAACCCAGGAAACAGAAAACTCTCAGGCAATGAGCAAATTCTCAAAATTATTATGTATAATTAGCCTAAGATTAACAGGATTTTTTTTTGTCTCACTATAAAAGATTAGTGTTGCTTTAATTAATTTACTGGCATTGAGCTTATAGGAAATCATAAACTTTCAGGAAAGCAGGATCTTTGAAACAATTCCATTAGGGTAGATTCTCAGAGACATTAAGCAAGACACATAGTAATCAAAGATCATATAAGTATTTCTCTCCATTACTCTGATGGGCTAGGTAAGAGGACAAATGAGGCTGTTCATTGCATACTATTTCTTCCCAGACGGTATTATGCAATGCATTGACTCTTAACACTATAGGATAGGTGTCATTGATTCCATTTTACAGAAGAGAATACTAGAGCTTATGAAAGCAAAATGACAGGATCAGATTCATGCAGAAAAGATGGAAAGTGGATCTAGAAACATTGTGATTACACCTGTCTTAACAAACCAAAAAAGACTTTGTTAGGGTAATAAAAAATAAGAGGTCCTGGGGAAGTGCTTGGCAGCGAACTCATAACCAAGAGGATTACATACAAAGTTGAGGCACCTGTGAGAGAAGTGTGTAATTCCTCAAAAATGCAAAGGCAAGGAGGCATCTGGGGATAGAGGAGTGTAGACCATAGCACTGGCTACTCTCCAGAGTCCCTAAAGTCTGGTGTAGTAAATACAGAAAGCAAATTGTATTCGTAAGGGAGATATATATTTTTTTAATCTGGAATAAACAGGAAAATGGACCCATCCTTCTGGTAACTTCCTTAAACAGGAGAACACACTCAATAATGAGAAATAAATTTGATCTATGTGCCATCTCTGTCCATCTGGTATTTGTGGTTGGGACCATTATTGGAATAGAGTGTAAAAGAACATACTTAGCACTCTAGATGTGCATAAATTCCCCATATGACCTTCACAAGTGCTAGAGAATAGACATACAGTATGAATAAATCGATGATGACTCTCAAATAATTTTGATATATAAAATTATATATGTATTTGTTTCATGTATGTATTTGTCACTTTTAATATAGATGTTTGTGCTATTGAAATGAGTGTTTCCTAAACTGTAGTGTCCATGTGTATCTGCAGAGAAGCTTGCTAAAAAGATAGATTTCTGAGCCTCCATTAATTCAATAGACTAGGTACAGCTCATGAGCCTATATTTTAAAAGGGCTTAGGACATTCCATTGTAGGAGTCAATTACTAAAATTAAAATATTTGAAAGCACTGTTTCGGTATTTTTTTTTCTCTTAAAGCAAGACAAAATTCACACTACCACTGAGAAAACTCAGCAGCCCATTGTTGACCTCATATTCTCCTCCAGCTACTGTCACATTCCTACGCTCCTCTTCACAGGAAATCAAAAATATTCTTGGCAGATTTTTGACTAGGCTGTTTCACTTTCTTACATTCCATTCATTGTTAATTAGTTCTAGTTTGGTTTCCAACTTTAGTACTCTATTGAAACCCTTTAGTCAAGACGACCAATGGATACTTGTTAAATCTCTTGAAACCAACTGACACCATCTTCTACAGCCTCTCAAGGCTTTTAATAGTTGTGACTGCTCCCTCATTTCAGAAACACTTTCGTGTTTGTTTTTGTGAAACAATGTTCTGCTTCCCTGTTATTTTCCCATCAGGCTATTTATCCCTTGTCTCATTTTTCCTATTCACTTCCTTTCTTTTACCTATGAATGATACTGGTTTTTTTTTTTTTTTTTTTTTTTTTTTTGCTTTCTGAAACTTACATAAACAATCCATCTTTGCAACTACAAAGCATGGGGCTCCATCTCACGACCCTGAGATCATGACCTGAGCCAAAATCAAGAGTCAGACGCTTAACCAACTGAGCCACCCGGGCACATATATTTTATATGTATCATAGAATATAGAAATGTATATGATAAATGGTTGCTTAAGACATATAGTAACGAGGGGCACCTGGGTGGCACAGTCATTAAGCGTCTGCCTTCGGCTCAGGGCGTGATCCCAGCATTCTGGGATCGAGCCCCACATCAGGCTCCTCCGTTAGGAGCCTGCTTCTTCCTCTCCCACTCCCCCTGCTTGTGTTCCCTCTCTGCTGGCTGTCCCTGTCAAATAAATAAATAAAATTAAAAAAAAAAAAAGACATATAGTAATGAATACAATGCATATGTTTACAATAGTTACATAAATATCACATAAGGTACTAAAGAGTTATTTATGATTGTTCTTTCAAGAATCACTAATGTCATGTGGACATAAACCAAATCTTCTACATCCTTTATATAGTTCTTACTACAGTTTCATAGTACTGTTGGCTCTCTGAAGGTTCTACAGTTCATAGATGTCTACGAGATCCTTTCAAAAAGAAATATATTGTGGTGGAACAAATTTAGGCTTTATAGTCGGAAGGACCTCCGCTTAATGCAATGCCTCCTCAAATTTTTTGATACCCATATCTGGAAAAATAATCTGGCTTCATGGTCTGATTATTGTTATATAAAAAACAGAGAACATCAGAGTAACTGGTAAGGACATTGTTAAGAATAGAGATACTATGTGCATAAAAGTATCCGGAGGGCGCCTGGGTGGCACAGTTAGTTAAGTGTCCAACTCTTGGTTTGGGCTTAGGGCGTGATCTCAAGGTCATGAGATTGAGCCCTGGCTCTGCCTCTGCATGGAGTTTGCTTAAGATTCTCTCTCCCTTTCCATCTGCCCCTCCCACTGGTGCTCTCTCACTTTCAATAAATAAATAATTAATCTTAAAAAAAAAAAGTATCCAGCTCATGAGGTGTCAACAACAATTACTGTTAACACCGGTCATTATGCATCACTGGTGTTTAAGAGTAAAGGAAGGGTTGCGGCGCCTGGGTGGCACAGCGGTTAAGCATCTGCCTTCGGCTCAGGGCGTGATCCCGGCGTTCTGGGTTCGAGCCCCACATCAGGCTCTTCTGCTATGAGCCTGCTTCTTCCTCTCTCACTCCCCCTGCTTGTGTTCCCTCTCTCGCTGGCTGTCTCTATCTCTGTCGAATAAATAAATAAAATCTTTAAAAAAAAAAAAAAGAGTAAAGGAAAGGTTAGGTACCAATTGGATAGGTCACGAGTGGCAGGAACAAGATGGCAGCCAGACCTGAGTTCATCCAGTGATCTTTCAAATATACCCCAGGTTCTAACGCCCTCTCAATCTGTCAGGAGAAAATCACATTATCTCTGTGAGTACTATAATAATACCTTCTTTTTCAGTGCCTACTCAATCTCTGTGCAACGACTCACTTGCTCTGTGGCCTTGGAAATGAAAATAAACCTTTCTGGGTCTCCATTTTCTCATGCATAAAACAGAGCTAATATAATAGTCATATTGTGGTCAAATTGTTTCATTCATGTAAAGCAGTTAGAAAAGTTACTAAGAAATACGTGTGCTCAATAAACGATAGCTATTATTATCCATGCTCTTATTAGAAGTATATGCTGGGCTCTACACCAAACACCCTATGTATACCGTCATTAATTCTCACAGATTTTCTGTGGAAAAGTAATTTTCCCCCACTTCCAGATGAGAAAACTGAGGCGTAAAGAGGCTAAGTGTTTTACTCGGGTCATATAGCAAATAAATGATAGAGCTGAGGTT
The DNA here is from genome assembly GCF_023065955.2 of Ursus arctos. NCBI lineage: Eukaryota > Metazoa > Chordata > Mammalia > Carnivora > Ursidae > Ursus > Ursus arctos. Next base: position 7,532,375 of record NW_026622764.1, read on the forward strand.
TGAAGCAAACTCCATTCTTTTTTCTAAACCTGTACTAATACATTATCTGGGTACTACTAAATTATCTTGCCACCTATTATAAAGGTCACTATGTGGAAATCTTTGAAGCAAAATTTTTAAGTGTTGAGATCTTGTGTCCTTTTTTAAAAAATCCATATATCCATTCCTGAGGTTTAGGAAATAGAAGCACAGAGTCATTTATTCTTGACATTCACACACACCCACAGCTTATGAACCTGGTGCCGTGGTTCCATTCTGCAGACGAGGAACTGAAACAGAGAATTTCGTGTTTTCCCAGGGGTAGATGGTGGTTGTAATGAAAATATTAGTAGAAGCTACAGTTTAATTTCTTATTGTCAAACGCTTTATTAACAATTTCCATGCATTAAGTCCTATCATACTTCTAAAAGCTTGTTGAAGCGTGATTCGTACTTTACAGAGGAAGAGCCAGGCTTTAAGAAACTATGAACCTCGCTCAAAATCACACATCGGTTATGTGACAGAATCAAGACTCAAATCTAGGTTCGTCGAATTTCAACATCTTTGCTTTTACAGTTTTGTAAGAGTGATTCCTGCTTATGTCTGTGAACAAGTATTCAGTTAAGACTCAGATAGTCGCATAGCCTAGCACAAAGATGAGCTGATTCTTGCTTGGAAAATTTTAGAGACAGATATTAACCTTCAGCATCTTGAGTTATAAACTAACTTCAGTGTGGTCTCCACAGAAAGTCTGATTTAGAACACCTCTCCTTGTTAATGGGCCTTCCAAGAAGAGTCAATTGTCTATGGCCTGCCAAGTACTTAAATGAATTAACTTGCTGGGTGAAGTTATTTTCTAATGTCAAGGTGTCCTGGAGGAGGAAATGAGGTAGAAAATGATAATGCTGAACCCTTGCATAAAAGCTGTCACAGTGACATTAGACCCTATCTTAGACAGTGTTTGAAAGATTTGGGTTTAGAGACTAAGTAAAATAGTGCCACTTGCTGTTCTTTCCATGGAAAACAAAGGTGAGAGATAAGCTTTTATGGTCAAGGGAGAGAAATAAAGGAAGACAGAAAAATCACCATCATATTTAAGACTCCCAGCATGAATCTTTTTTAAAGATGGAACGCCTTAAATTTGAGAATGCCAGCACCAAAAGGCTGGTTGCAATCTGAAGACATTTAGTAAGACCATTATTTTCATATTTCATATTTCCTAATTGACTTACCCATTCTCTTTGGGTTAGGCACCATCAATTTTTCAAAAAATATTGATGGGGTTTTATTGGTTAAAATGCTTGGTGGGGCGCCTGGGTGGCATAGCGGTTAAGCGTCTGCCTTCGGCTCAGGGCGTGATCCCGGCGTTGTCGGATCAAGCCCCACATCAGCCTCTTCTGCTATGAGCCTGCTTCTCCCTCTCCCACTCCCCCTGCTTGTGTTCCCTCTCTCGCTGGCTGTCTCTATCTCTGTCGAATAAATAAATAAAATCTTTAAAAAAAAAATGCTTGGGCTATTGTGGCCTTTCTATAAGTGTTTTCTTTCCTCTTGTGCTAAAGAGAAGTAGTTGTTCAGATAAATATCAAAATGGCGAATGGCAGTCTCTTTTTTTAGAAACCTTTTTTCTAACTTCTTTGTGCACCCTGCCTCAATTTCTATTAAATCAAATCCACTTTCTCTAAAGGCAGAGTATGCTAAAAGCACTCAGGGAAGGATCAACTTGTAAAATGAATGGAACTATTCATTACTTTCAAGTACAAGCACATATAGCAATGAGAGAATGCGCTAAATTGGGGGTGAAAAGTCCACGTACACCCAGCTAACAGCTCATCTTCACATTAGCAAAAGAACTTTCCTATTCTTTTTCCTTTGGGGGAGGTACTAGTGTTTCTTTCCCAAGGATAATGAACCATGGGCATCCACCTAGACTTTAAAATATGTCCAAGTAAGGCAATCTTAGAAAACTTTTTATTTTAGAATATTTTTATTACCCAACGGGAAACCCTTCATCACTTCTCATTGTTTAAGAATGTTTATGTCTTATATTGAGGTAAGCACACACATGGCAGAAATGTTAAGGAACTGAAGTGGAAGTCAAAACTCACAGAGGCGTCTCTTTTGAAGTAAATTCATTGTATAATATAAATACATTACGAGGAAATTGCAACTAGAAAGCAATTTTGAGAAGTTTCTTAGGGAACTGGGAAAGTAGACTTTTTTTAGTATGGTATGAGCACCTATACCATACTCATACGCCCAAATCCTTAGGAGGTAAAAAAGAGAAAAATTCCCTTGTGCTGCCCATTTCCGATGGTATGGATCTTGTCTCATATATCTCTGGGATGCGCAGTACCCGAGACGTGCATGATCTATAGTGTACCGTAGTCATTTTCCGGGCTACAGACAAGACAGATGATGTGATCTGCCTGACACTCTGATTGCTCCAGGCTCTGCATCCCAGCTATAGCCAACCCCGGCCCTTCCCTCTTGGAAAAATACAACAGGATGAAATGAGCTGCTATGTTTTGTAGGAACAATCCTCAGCTTATTGCCATTCTTTAAACCAATCTAATGAGCTTATTAGGGTAAACAAATTATTTATGACACACCAAGAACTAACTGCAACTCCCTCAAGGGTCAGGTCACTGCCAGTGTGACGGAAGAGCTAATGTAGCAGCATAACCAGATGATGGTTGACACCGTCTCCTCAATCCCTGCCCGCAAATGAACGTTCACTCTAGACTTGAATCAGGGCGAGTCTCTGCGTGATAAGGGGACCCTGGCTTTGAGATAGCTACAACTCAGAGATGAAGTGCAAGTTCTCCATAAAATTGGCATGAAGTGCAACATGGTAATACTAATTTGTATAGATACAAGCCAATGCTCATAAATTATAATAGAAAATCTGTAAATATACATGTTTTTCCCTAGGCAAATGTGAACTATAGATGTCATGCCACCAAGGAGGAAAATATTCCTTCTGGAATCATCTTCCTGCTCTTGCCAAGCCACGTCCCAGAAAGGGCCTATTGTTTTTTTAAGTCACTCCTTACCAGAAAGATAGGCTGTGCCGTGGCATAGCCGGGTCACTAGGGAGACAATGGAATGTAAGAGCTAGATGGAGCAGAATACTCCAAGCAACGGCAACGTATGTTTTTTATTCAATGTCTGAGGGAAATGTTAAATTATATGCAGATTTTTTTTAAAGATCTCATTTATTTATTAGAGAAAGAGAGAGCGCGAGCGTGTGCACAAGCAGGGGGAGTGGCAGGCAGAGGGAGAAGCAAAGCAGGAAGCCTGACATGGGGCTCGATCCCAGGACCCTGGGATCATGACCTGAGCCGAAGGCAGATGCTTAACCGACTGAGCCACCCAGATGCCCCTTCTATGCAGATTTTAAAAAAAGATTTATTTATTTTTGAGAGAGAGAAAGGAGCAGAGGCAGTGGGAGAGAAAATCCAAGCAGACTCTGCACTGGAGCATGGAGCTGACCTCATGACCCCGAGATCACAACCTGAGCTGAAACCAAGAGTCAGATGCTTAACCGACTGTGCCACCCAACTGCCCCTTATACAGATTTTTTTTTTAAAAGAAAATAATGCAAGGTCAATGTCTTAAGTAGAAAAAAGTGACTACTGAACTTCCCAGTGCAATATTTACAACATTCCAGACTATTTCAAAGAGGATCACAATTTTTGAAAATACTTAAATTTAATTTGTATTCACTACCTCAAACTTTTAAAAGTAATTAATCACCTAATACTGCTGGGAAAGAAAGCACATCCCAAATTTAAACAAAGAAAGAATTTTTTAGGGGCGCCTGGGTGGCTCAGTCAGTTAAGCACCCGACTCTTGATTTTGGCTCAGGTCACGTGCTCCACACTAGACATGGAGCCTGCTTAAGATTCTCCCCTTCTACCTCTGCTCTCTCTCTTGGAAAAATTAAAAATTAAAATTAAAAGATTAAAAAATAATTAAAAAATTTAAAAAATGTTTAAAGATTTTATTTATTTATTTGTCAGAGAGAGAGAGAGCATAAGCAGGGGGAGCAGCGGGCAGAGAGAGAAGCTGGCTCCCTGCTTAGCAAGGAGCCCAATGCAGGACTCGATCCCAGGACCCTGGGATCATGACCTGAGCCGAAGGCAGACACTTAACCAGCTGAGCCACACAGGCATCCCAAAAAGATTTTTTTTTTTAAAGGGAATAAGAAGATTGCAGTCATTGCCGTTAAGGGCTCATCTTAAAAGTCTTTTAGACCTATTTTTTTTAATGAGTCATCATACATTTTATTTGCATTAAAATATTTAAACATATGATTATTTTCAGGAGCATATTACTTCACGCTCTTTGGTAGACCGCAATACTTATAGTTTAGCCCCTAAGGTAACTATTATTCACCTGTTTCTTACATACCCGGGGCTGTTACTCCCAGCCTTTAAAAAGTTTAAATTTTAAAGTTTTTCTCTACCAGTCCTCAATATTATAATAAATAAATGGAAATTCTTTCTTTGGTCCATAGTTTCCTCCTATTTTATAACCCTGTGGCTGTGAAGCTTTCAGGTCCAGAGAGGATTTATTTCCTTAGTAGCTAGTGTACTATTTATGGCCTTTCATTCACTGTTCAAATGTGAAAACACTGGACTTAAGATAGATCCAGTTATAAGACTAGTTTCGACAGGCCTGATTAGTGTGTTACGGAAAAGAATTTATGTAAGATACAAAAATGAGCCTTTCATTGTTACCTTTTTTTTTTTTTTTGGTCATTGTGTGTTTGTTTTGTTGTGTTTTTACTAGACATCTTTGAAAGAGATTGGAAAATGTAACATTTAGGGAAGAAATAAAACAGTTCAGAGAGAAGTAGATTATTTATAATTTAAAATATTCAAAATCATTTTCACGTGGGTTATATTTGTTTAAAAAAAAAACTATTATCAGTCCTTTCCAATTGTTTTTATTTATGGAAGTTCTGATTTACAGATAAATTTGGTCACCCAGCCCATTTTTTCTTTACCAGAAAAAATATACACATGAGACTGAGACTGAATATTCTATTAACGTATCAATTAAAACAATTAAAACTACTGGCTATTAAAATGAACGTTTCTTAAAAACTGCTGAAATGAAATTTAAAATATTTCCTCCTAATTTGCACAGGCTAACTTTGCCTGTTCTAATACCACTTTCAAGATACATTTTCCGCCCTGCTCTTCATTTATTTTTGCTCATGAAGCCCTAGGTCCCAGGATGGTGTTTCCTTCACGGACATCACTGTTAGAGAGATTTCATGCCCTTTAAAGCTGGACAGGTTATACGTTTCATTCCTATCCAATGCTTTCTTTATGAATGAATGACTCAAGACACGGAGTATCATTGTATCACTGCACTTATCACTGATTCGTACGTAAGACGTGGTTCTTCAACCCGAGAATTAACCTTTTTAATTTCAGCGTTAGCACACAGCGACAGCCCTGTGAGAAGCATGGTCCTGGGAATAAGGCGTTCTCGAGTTGGCAGTTGGGTCTCTGCATGCGTCAATGTATGGATTGATGAATGAACAAAAGAATGTATGAATGAGCGAAGGTATTCAGATTTAACCAGAGAAGGGAAATGGTATTTGCACAGAGAACAGAAATAATCTTCTAGAAGCTGTCTTTAAAAGGTCCTGATCTGGTTCACTGTGAAATCTCTCCAGCTGAAATCAAATTTCTATCTCAATGACAACTTGTCTTCTTGGCTTACTGTTCTCTGAAATGTCAGATCGAATTTCCCAGAAGGCATTTGTTTGTTTACTCTGACTCACAGCACTTGTCCTTCTGTGCCAAGTTGTCAGCCACCTCGGTTTTGGTGTGTTTCCTTAATTCCGTATCTAAACCCGTGGGCTAATCTCCTCTTGTTATCTTAACTGTTAATTGTATTATTGACTTTTGATAAGTATCTTGCCTAAGAATGATTCCCACTCTTCAGTGTGACAGAAATAAAGCATTTTCCTGCTAAAAAAAATGATCTGATAGATAATCTTATTTTTGGTTCAGTCAACCCAAAACAAAGCATAACTTGAACCCCGTGCTGCTTTTGTATAAAGGTATAAATTAAAATAGAGATTTTTTTTTTAAAGTAAAATGCCATTCCATAAAAGTTATCCTTTTCTTGCTACAATGACTGGAATAAAGTCACTCAAATGCAAAACAGACAAACACAAAAGTTTAACACTGGTTAAATACAGAAGACTTTTTTTTTTTTTTAAAGATTTTATTTATTTATTCGACAGAGATCGAGACAGCCAGCGAGAGAGGGAACACAAGCAGGGGGAGTGGGAGAGGAAGAAGCAGGCTCATAGCAGAGGAGCCCGATGTGGGGCTCGATCCCATAACACCGGGATCACGCCCTGAGCCGAAGGCAGACGCTTAACCGCTGTGCCACCCAGGAGCCCAATACATAAGACTTTTGAATCTGAAAAAGCGAGGTTCGAAGGTAGTTTTACTATCTGTGTGACCTCAGTCAGGTCACTGACTTCAGCTCCTCGATCCGTAGAACAGTTTGAATAATTCCTTTCCAGAAGGGCTGTGACAATCAAGGCAAATAATGGAGTGAAATCCCTGTCAGGAGATAGACTGAATAATGCCTATGAAAACCATTCTTAATTATTAGAAGTTAAGACAAAATTTACCAAAAAACATAGTTAAGACATAAATAATATATTATGGGAGAGGATAGCATGTCAATAACCATAGGGACAGTAAGCTGTGTCTCTCAGCATTTTTGCCTATCATAGCAAAGACCCAGTGTGGACTCAAGACTATTGATTTTTGACAGTATACACGAGTCGGGGCCAGTAGGAAAGACAAAATGGGTTAGTGGATAGTAGGTCTGGTCAGGAAACTTCTGTGAAATCTCTAGAGTCGATAAAGGAGACATGTGGGTATACCTTCCAGAAACTTCACCTGAACAATAACGCAGCTTAGTGAAGGCAGGCCAATCTTGACATAGTTATTCCCTACTATGTTCCATTAAAAAGGATTCTTAGCGAGGTAAAACTTCGCTGAGTAGTAGAAAGAGGGAATCTAGGATTATTATCAAGGGTAAAAGAATGGGTGCGGATACCCTGTAGAAACATGACTTTTACAGAAAGGAAACAGATGCCTATAGAAACATGTGCCTCGCCCCATTAAAGACTGACTCTCTTGATTACTTAAGGCCAAATTAGATATTAAATTTAGTAATGGTACAAGATAGGGCACACTTTACATATTTTAAGGGCTAATGTGTATTTAACAATAGGATAGCATTCTTTTTTTTTTTAATCTCCAAGGCTTCTTTAAATGCTCTTACACTTTACTTTGTTTTAAGCAGGTGCACGTAAGATGCATTACAAGAATGATTTGCTGCAAGCTGTTTCACTTCGGATTGATGCTGTATATAAAATAAAGACATCCATACTTACTAACTGATTGTACGGAAGCTCAGAGGACACTTGAAGGAGCACCAGAATTGCTTATCCTCCTTAGGAAAAATTCACGATGACTGAAATATTTTTGCCAGGTCAATTTCCAATCCATACCTCAAATGACACTAAAACCACCTGCATTCCGAAAACATAGGCTCCGCACCAGGCAGGTTTTATGTGTTCCATTTACTATTGTTTTCAAGGTTAGACCACCACAAATTAGACTTTTAAGAACAAAATTCCTTCAGTGCTCCCCACAAAGCCTATGAAATGAAGCCATACCCCTCAGCTGAGAACTCAGTAGCCAGCCCAGCGTGGCTCTAATCTAGTTTTCCAACTATGTTTACTTCTATTTCTCTACAGAAAAGCTCTAGAATATATTAGTTTTTTCATTTTCTTTTGCAAATGACTGATGCCTTCCTTTGTGAGAACCTCTTTTAACTTTCCCAAGCACCCCGACTTTCTTGTAATGTTCTTCCTTTCTTTCTTCCCCGCCTCTATCTTTCTCTCAGTCTCTCCCTCATCCTTCCCGTCAAGCATCATTCACTTGTTTTCGATTAAATATTCTGTACATAAAAAAGTATAGAAAATAATATAATTTGCAACATCACTCATCACATATTCTAAGAACCAAAACACTACAAATATGACAGACTCCCTCTCTTTATTACTCTCGGACAGTATTTTGCTCCGTCTCTCCTTCACCCAGAGGTTGCTACTATTCTGAATGTATGTCAGACCTTGCAGGAAAGACCCAGCCCTGTGTTTGCTCTGGCGTAGTGGACGCTGGGAAGTGCAGCCCACAGCCCTGCTATGAACGACTCCTTCCAGCTGTTGGGATTACAGTGGGTGGACAGCCTTCAGCTCTGAGCCCCTTCACGACATCGCTGGACCTCACATGACCACGTTGTGTAGGTCATAAGGGCAAGTTAAGGTTTAAAGGCCTGGCCATTTCTACTTGATAGAGAATAACTTTGAGGGGCCATTCCACCTCCAGAGCTCCTCGTGGGGAGGGCCAAGTGGCTTAGTAAGCCTGCCTCATAGACTAGTTTTACCCTCATCCCAATTTCTTAATGTTGGACTGAGTCCCTTTACTACAGTGTTGAATAAAAGTATCAGTGAAAAGCATTATGTTTCATTCCTTTTATTTCACCCTTCAGTAGGATAATTTTTAAAGTTTTTTCTGGAATGCTTTAGAACTCTATGATCCCATAGCCACATGTGGTTATTGATCACTTGAAATATGGTGAATCCAAATTGAGATGTGCTCTAAGTGTACCAGAAGTGAAAGAGTATGAAAAAGAAGGCAATATGTCTCATTGGTAATTTTAGAAAATTTGCTGAATAATATTTTATATTGAGTTTAATTAAATATATTAATTTCATGTGTTTCAATGTTTTTAACATATGGCTGCCAGAAAGTTTAATATTGAAGAAACTTTTATTTAAATTTATTTTTGTGTGAATGGGTGTGGAAATTTCCTCAAATGCTTTTTCTGCACCTATGTGATAATCTTTTATTTTCTTGTCTTAATCAGTCAATGTAGTGAGTTACATTGACAGATTTTTCTCAGGGTCAGCCAGCCTTGCTCTCAAGTGATTTGACCCAATCTATTATATGCATATTTTATTTATTTATTTTTAAAGATTTATTTATTTCTTTGAGAGAGAGAAAGAAAGAGAGTGCACATGAGTGAGGGGAGAGGCAGAAGAAGAGGGGAAGAATCTCCAGCAGACTCCCTACTGAGCGCAAAGCCCAATGTGGGGCTCAATTTCATGACCCTGAGATCATGACCTGAGCTGAAATCAATAGTCAGATGCCTAACTGACTGAGCAACCCAGGCACTCATATATATATATATATATATATATATATATATATATATATATATATATATATATATTCTAGGATTCGTTTGCTAATATTTTACTTAGGGCTAATGACTCTGTGAATTGATGAGGTTGGTGTGTAACCTTCCTTTCTGGTTCTGTCTTTGTCAGGTGTTGGTATGAAGGTAACATTAGCCTGCTAAAAAGATAAGTGACTGATGAATTTCATGGGTAGATTTTTTTTGTTCAAGATTAAATTTCTTTAATAGTCATAGTACTATCAATATTCTTCAATATTACTTGTATTAATTTTGTTAATCTCAACCCTGTATTACTTATTTTCTTCTACATTCTTCGAGTTAATGTTTTATCCTTTTGAGAACTTCTGAATCTAAAAACAGGTCATTTCTCCTTTTCTAGTGAATGCATTTTTGCTAGAAGTTTTCCTCTCATTAACACTCTATATGAAAACTGGTTAAATGAAACTTTTGAATTCTTTTGTTTTATTCAATTATAATTTCTAATATGTGTTATCAGCTCTTCATTGACACATTATGCTGTGTATTTAAAATTTCAACCATATTGAGGTAACTTTAGTTAATTTTTTATTACTCGTAACAATATCAGTATGGTTAGAGAATGTGATAAATATTTCTCTTGTATGCTTAAACAATACAATCTTCACAAAAAAATTTCCTGGATATATAAGGAATATATTTTAGTCAACTATTCTGATTCCCAGAATTAGTCTTTATTACGGTTATTATTGTCTTCACTCATTGTTTGTCTCAGCATACTTTCCCAGATCATAAGATTCCAGAGCTGATGGTCCAATCAAATGTTTAGCTCAGTTGTCTGAATTCTGTCTCCCCAATTTCAAAAAAAAAAAAAAATTTTGTCTATTTTCCAATCTGCTTCCTCTCTCATTTTGCTGACTTGTTCCATTCTCAGCAGTATAAGTATTTTCAACTAGATATTTTATTAAAATTTTTAAAAGGCATCAATTGTTTAGCCCTGGGGTTGCGAACCTCAGTTGTATTTGTTATTCCTAATACCAGGTAGAATTATCCATGTGCAAAAATAGAGTAAGAAAAAAAAATCGAATTCGGATAAATCTCAGATCAACTATTTAAAAAATCATTGTGTAGCAATGGTATTCCTCATATAGAAAGAACAACATATTCTGTTTACAAATATGTGTCAGTAAATGATGGGGGTAGTTCCCAGCACTGCTCTACAGCCCATTTTACTTCCTTTTCTTCAAATATGCTCTAATTTATGCTTAAGGGCAACTGTGTTACTGTTCTTGAGATGAATTGTGAATAATTACAGATTCCGACACAGGTTTAGCTGTCCTTACAGTGTCTTTGATTATGTAAATGTTATTTTAACTTCACTTATAAGGTGCAACTCTATTTTCCATGGAAAATATCAGTATTATAAGCCACCAAATGTTGGCTCTATTTCCATTCACTGTCTCAGGATGTGCAGTTTGACAGTGTTTTCACTTCTACTATCTGAGTGACACAGCAGCAATCATTAAAGAAAGGAAGTTTGGGTTACTAAATTAACTTTATTCCTTGCTCTTCCATGTAGAACTTCAATTCTCACCAGTGATTCTTATGTACCAAATGGTATTTTGAAGGTTTATGTATTGGTTACCATTAACCAGCTATACGGATTAACTTTTTTTCCTAGTCCATATTCAGGGGTTGAAGTATTCAACTCAGATTAGTTATGATTTAAAGGTAATTAAAAATCTTATTCATTTCCAGCTGGTGATCCAAGACTGTCTCATCTTCAATGCTGGTTTTTTAAAATGGTAAGTGCTAGAACAAATAGTAGTTAAATATCTTTCATAATATCTTGACAGTTGTTTAGATAAACCAGGTTCTTTCCTTGGCAAAAGTCAAAATACATTTAGATTGTTTAAGTAACTGAAGTGCAGAGATAAATGTAGAAAGACCTCTAAACAAACCAGTTGTGTCTTTTAAATGTACAGGGAAGAAATCCCAGGCTTGCGTATTTGCAAAAACCTTCAAATGCCCCACAAATAATTTGTTTTCCAACTGTTTTTTTTTTTATGTTGCATAAGAATGACTTCTAACTTCTGTTCTCACCATTACTCAATACATAGTGACCCCTCCAGCTGTTTGCACAAAGATTAAAAACAAAACAAACAAACAAAAATCAACCTCCCTGACTCAATTGCTTTCTTTATGCCTGAAGCACCTCAGTGCTAAAAGTCAGGGCAGCTTATAGCAGTGAAACATTGAGGTAAAAGAGCATTTCTCAATCCATATGGTTTAATCCTTTTTTTTTTTTTTTTGAATCTGCCAGATATATCAGGGTTTTACAATGGAACCAAGAGAAGGGGAAAGTATCTTATATTTGAAAAGCGATAACGGAACAGCGGGGAGCTCTGTTTTTTTTTTCTGTTACTTTGTAACCTGATGAGCTCTAAGAATTTGTCCAGATCTCACTGACTATACACAGCCCAGAATATTCTCTGCTTCTTTTTCTTGAAGGGATTTGGTGAATACTAAATTTTTATTTTGAAACATAATTTGGAGAGAGCATGTCATGTTTATCAATTCAAACTTCTCTGTGACGTATTTGTCCTGGGACCTTTTTATAAGAGTCTGCCACATATGATACCTAATACTGCATACACCTCTTTAGGATTATATAGAATTGTAGGATTTCAGACCAGAAAAGGAACACGGTGAATTAATTCAACTGCTAAAATTTACATGAGGAAACTGAGATCCTGACAGGTTGGGTTAGGGACTCAAGGCTAGCTAGGGAAAGAGCTGGGAAAACAGGGGAGACCTTCCAGAAACAACCATTGAATGAATCAGCAAATGAATGTATCAATGAAACATAATGGCCCTGAAAACCAGTGTTCTGGGTTTGTTTTGCTTTCAGGATTCCATGTTGCCTCCTATAGAAATCATGGCCATTTCAATCTTCATTCTTCAACAGAGTAGGATTACAAGAAATACTGAATTAAAACCCAGAAGTTAGTTATAGTCATAAACTAAGGTTCTAATGCATTTCACTTCTGATATTGGCTTTTAATGTTTCCAATATTTAATAGCTTCTTCTGAGTGTGTGTTAGAAATACAGGTATCTTTGGTAGATATACTGGTTTTGATAATCCACATGACCATTTATCTTAAAAGCCCTTCCTTAAAATGCCTTAATTTTTACCATCCTTTCTAATACAGGATAATATAGAAGGGAAATAAACATATTTCATGCATTTTTGAAATTGTATATCACTTTTATACATAGTCCAAATATCACAGTATCAGTCCATTGGGGGAAAAAGAAACAAGGAAGAAAAGACATCTTATTTTGGAAGAAGAAAGAAGTAAGGAATTATATTTAGACATAACATACAACTGTTACTGTTTGAGGAGTTTTCTCCTCAAACATTGGTTGCTTATGTCCCATCATTTTCAATTTTTATTTTAAACGGTCTTCACCTATTAAAGCTCAGATAAAATGCAGGTAAGTGCACTAGGCCCATTAATACTCCATTACACTACCACGACTAGTAATAATATTACCCGCAACGTTCCTATCATCATTTATTGAAATCTTACTATCAGCAGGCACTGCTCAAAGGGCTTTCCATGTAATAACATATCTAATCATCACAGTCATGCTATGAAGTATTTTTATCTCTACTCTCCAGATGAAGACACCAGTGGCCCAGAGAGTTTAGTGATTCTTCCCAGGGTCACCCAGCTGCTAAACAGAAGAGTTTGGTTCAAACCTTGTGTTAGAGTTGGAGCAGCAAAGTGGAACCACGATGAGTAATGCTGAACACAGAACGCATCACCGCGATTAGCCCCTGTGCTGCTCGGACAGCGTGTTAGACGGTCCACCTAAGGTCCCTGTGTCTGCAACTAGTCTTAGACCTGAGGTCAGAAGGGCCAACACCGGGAAGGCAAGCGGAAGGACCAGAGCCCACGCCCATCTCTCCCTGCCTTCAGCCCCGAGCATGTGGCTGCCCGGCAGAGTCAGCTGCTACCTTTCACTCGAAGCTGCAGACACCTGCTCATCCCAGGACTGGCAAGACTGAAGGCGGCTGTTAGTCGGAGTTCTCCAGAGAAATAGAACAGATAAGATGTATATAGAGAGAAACATAAGAAGGGATTTATTAGAGGAATTGACTCCTGTGATTATGGAGGCAGAGAAGTTGCCCAATCTGTTGACTTGTGGGCAAGGGGGAGCTCCAAGAATGCCATGGTGTAATTCAGTCCGAGTCTGAAGGCCTGAGAACCAGGGGAGCACGTGGTGTAGGTCCAGCCCAAGCGCAAAGCCTCGAGAACTGGGAGGGGTGGGGCAATCGTGTAAATCGCTACTGAGTCTGAAGGCCCGAGAACCAGGAGCCCCCAGTCCATATCTGGGGGCTGGAAGAGATGTAGTCCCAGATTACGTCAGTTGACCAGCTACATCACCATGTTCCGCTGGACTATACTCCCACTTACAAAGATATTAAGTATCAGTAAGTATATATAACTTCTTGTGAATGAAGCACCACGAACTTTTGTGGTGTCCATTAATTTTACATGGGTCTTGATCGAGAGAGAATATGCTGTCCATGCAAGAAAAATTTTTCAGTGCAAAAATGATGGGGTATGAAATTGAAGAATATCAGATGCCAAATAATAATTGAGAAAGGAAATCAAAAAAGATGTGTAAAGCCATGAAATGGGAAGAAACAAGGAATAAAGTTACCATGGGTGAGATCTAGAAAAAACAAATCCTAAATATGATATGTGCTGGAATTAACAACAATAAAACATGACATTTGAGTATTTAAATGATTCAATCAATGAGAGAAAGGATTAAGTGTGTGAATCTTAGCCACTTGTTATTTCTCATGATTAACCTAGAAATAAGGCTGTTCTATTTCTAGAAATGAAAAATGTAACACCATAATTATGTACAAATTGGGATAACCCAAGAACAGATTGAATACTGCTAGATTAAAGTTTATGGAACTGGAAAGAAAATAAATTACCAAAAAATTATAGAAAGTCAAGTAGGTAGGAATTATGAAGGTTAGTGAGACTAAGATAGAAGCTAAAGAATTGAAAGCATTCTAGAAGGAATAATAGAGAGAATGACCACCATCATCATTTAGAAAGAAACTGATTAAAAGTTTTCTATAACTAATGAAAGACTTCAACCCAGCAAATGTGTATTTCTAGAGAACTGAAGCCTTTGTTAATTTCATTTATTGTTTCTTTTCTATGTCTTGTTAGCCTGCTGTTCTCTGAATTATCTCCTTCCATCTATATTCCAGTAACATTTCAATCCAGTCTTTCATCCTCTATCCTTCATCCTCCATGGATCACTGCAGCTCCATTCCCAGAACTGAATGATCCATTTGAGATTCGACCCTTCTGAATCTTGAAAAGTATTGCCTTTTTACTCAGAGTAAGTGCTAACGTCCTTATCCTGATCTTCAAAGCCCTACACAATCTAGCCTTAGCCTGTTGCTTGCTATTTTTTTTGACCTCATCCCTTTAACCACTATTTTTCCTGGCTTACTTTCTTAGGTCACCCTGGCCAACTCCCAGCTTTGTGAATTCTCCAAACATTCCTGCCACAGGGCCTTTGCTCTTACTGTTCTTTCTGCCTGGAACCCACTTCTCATACATATATACGTGGAACCTTCTTCACTTCCTTCAGGTCTCCTAACTTATTCCACTTCATAGAACTTATCAACAGCTAACATTACATATTTCCATAGTTGTTAAAATCTCATCTCTCCCTATGGTTAATTGTCTCTTCCCATGAATGGGACATTTCTCGTTTTATCCAGCATTGTATTCCCAATGCCTAGGCAATTCTTGACAAATATTATTCACTCATATGAATATTTAATTAATAAATAAAAGAACAAATAAATATATGAAAATAATTGGTCTCAAAGGTTTCAAACTAAAATTGTGCCACTAATTGGATTTCTCAAAATCCAATTAATTGTCCTCAAAATTGTGGACAGCCATTTTCTTCAGTTTTATTATGAAATGGGTAAGCATGAGGGGAGCATGGAGGTGAGTTAATTGCACCAAGCTTTACAATGACCTTTAAGGACCTATTAAACCCTTCCTTTAAGGAAGGCAATGGTAAAAATACAGAATGATACTTTAACATTACCTTGAAGCTACTGTCTGCTTCGAACAATTCCTACCTGGTAGTATTTATGCTTTTTTAATATCCCATAAATTATAATTGTGGGGAGAAAACTCTCTGTCTCTCCACTGAAACTGAGATAATTGCTGTTCTTTTCTTTAATAAGCAGACTGAATCCAGACATTACAAGTGAACTTTATACTTGCCTGATTATAGAATTCAAGGATATTGATTTTGGCCTATGTAACAGTTAAATCCCTAGTTACCCCAGAGATTACTTACTTACCTTCATGATATCCACCTTTGGAGATGGGGGATCAATAGGGCATTCCTGCTCTAGTTGAACTTCTGCCATTTTCCCCAAAGGACACACATATCTGGAACTCATTTCCTCTTCATTACAACAAAGCCAAGGTCCTTGCTCTTCAGGGAAGTACTCGATATTAATTTGTTTAGTTAAGCTTTTACCTAACTGATGAGGTGGAAAAGAGTAATTGAATTGGTAGCAAATTCTAATACATATCCATATTGCTATACTTCTGAACATATTCATAAATTTCTATCACTGATTTCCATTTTATGAGCTAAATTTAACAATGATGAATACTCACTATTTCTTTAAAATCTGCTGTGAATTTATTTGCCTTTTCTAAAATTCTATTTTTCAAATATCCTGTATAGATTTAATAAGGAAGAACTACATTCAAATATACATTTAAATATAACGTGGGTATGCTTATCCATTTACTGTCGTTAACAGCCTGAGAGGACAAGATTGTTCTATAAAATAACAGCATTGCTTCTTCCTAAACATAGCCTTATCGTAATACTTTACTATATTTAAAAATATAGGAACCAAAGTGATATTATTTCAGTATAAAAAAGTAAATATGTGGCCAAGCACGATTTTATTCAAAAAATTCTTTATTAGATGTACAGGGAAATCAGTTTATTACATATCTATTACATTAATGGAATTGGAAAAAAGGAATTTGTTAAACTTGTAGATTTCACAGACATAAATGTATTTGAGTGGGTCACTGGAATACGCAATTTTAGAACTGTTGTCAGGAAATGCTGCCTGTTTCCATTAAAAAAAATATTCTGTAAATGTTTTTTTCTAGATACTTCAAAATAAATACTTCAAAGTAAATCTTCATATGCTTTAAATATTTAAATTAATAAGGTGAAAAAAATGAATAGGTTGAAGCTTTCAATTTATCTGTTGCAATGGCATTTTGTGGATAATGGCAAGTCTCCATACCTTCTGTGTGTTGTAACACAAATGTCCAAAGAGCTATTGTCCTTCCCTCACTAAGTAAAATCCAGGAAAAGAGCCTAGAATTCTCATGGAAGTGATTCCATCTCTGATGCCAAAATGCTTTGTGATGCCATGGAATTTCATTCAACGTATTGAATTACCAATTCCCAATGATGCTTTCCCTTGATTTTATAACTAGCACAGAAACATAGTAAGGGCATATTGCTTTGATTTAAGATGAATATCAAAGGAACTATCTTTCAATGAAGTCTTATTAAACCCGGTTGAAGTAAAAACTAATGATTTCCTGCTCAGCTGTAAAACAAAACAAAACAAAGAAAACAAGTGTTGACATACAAGCTGTGGCTACATAGTATTATTTTCTTTTGCCGCCTCTTGACAGAAAAATTATGCCCAGAATTTTGAAGATCTCGCGCAGGGGTTCCCATGTACCTAACGAATGATGACGGCGAACTGGGCAAGCCCAGTGGCATACATGACTGAATCGTATTTACTTAAAGCGGAACGTTTCTGCTTCCCTTTTCCCCAAGCTGAATAAGCCTTACCACACAATGGGCACTGGGGACCCTGAGTCTGCCATTTAGATGCCATCTGCGAGGCAGCTGAAAGTGGCTGAGCCTTCCTTTGTTGTGCTGATATGATGTTATGCCTTAGTTAATAACTGGGAAGGCAGGTTAAAAAGAAAGATGAATCCCTCTGATGTCATTCTCTTTATTGTGTCTGCAGATCTGTGCCCCACCACCCACCAGGCTTTCCCTGGCTGACCAGTGTTTACCTTCTGTCGGTGCTGCTTCCCACTGGGTTATTGATGTGCCTCTCTGCCCAGGGAGCCCACTCTCTCAATGCACTTTGTTAAGCTGACACCAGGGCACACATAGGCTTTTGTTGTACTGTAGGCAAGAGGAATGTTTGTGGACCCAGATGCTGAATATCTCAGTTAAACTCTTCTTAGAGAAGCAGGAGAGACAGACAGACTTCTGATTACACATTCTCCTTATTCAGATGACACCTGAAAGCCTATTCTGTTCCCAGGGAAGGCAAAGTTCAATTCTTCCCTCTGATTAGGAGCCTTTTTTGTAGAATATGAGACTGGTGGCTTAAGATGGCTCCCCAAGTAAAAACAAACCTGCGCTGATTAAACAACAGCAAATGAAAACTTAGATCTTGAATTGTTTGTGTTTCCTGTCTTATGTAATGAGAGTATTGCTCTTGGCTTTTTCTAGATTTTGTTGGGGTTTTCGTCCCTTTTTGTTTCTTGTAGGAAAAAAAAATCAAATATCGTGGAAATTGATTACATATCTTAGAAAAATTTGGATAGCATTACTGAGTACATGAAAATATTCTTTCCCAAAATACGAGTATCCATTTTTGTCATTTGCACTATTTTATACTCCCCACACAAAAGCATTGATTTAAAGAAAACAAAAATATCTTCATTTTTCCATTTTTTAAAAGATTCTACATAGAAGTCTTTACCATAATAGGTTAACATTTGACTAGATATATTAATGTAATGCATTATCTAGCAAATATGAACACAAAACAGAAGATGCTAATGAACTTTAAAGTTACACAAAATATAGGGGAATCAACACTATTGGTTGTAAAAATCTGAACATGACACTAAGTTTTCTGACCAAATATAGATGTGTTCTCTTTCTTTCATGTTCAATTTCTTCATCTACAAAATAATTGGATTTAATAATATCGATTGCAATGCCTTGCTTAGTTGTAAAACATGCAACAAAATGCATCACACAGTATTTATAAATCAGAAAATAAAAATAAAAAATATTATTCACAGTCCGGAGATGGTTCGTCATTTCCCTTGTTACTGATATTCCAATTTTCAGAAATGTGCTCATCATGCATCCGTCTACTTATTTGCAGCCACAAGGTAATGTGTTTAGGATTGTGGAGATTTTTAGATTTGGGCATATTGCTTCCGCAGTTCATTGAAAATACTGACAATTTAAGACGTACAGTGTACTTATTGCGAAGTTCGTTTTTCTACCCTTGGCTATGGCAGACTCACCCTAAAGATACAAAGTGGATAACTGAGTTGGTCCCCTCTTACACGAAATTGGATAGTGGTGTTCGACACAACTCTGACATGGGAGTGTGAATTATTTGATGACTGCCTTGATTCCCTTATTTCCATGTGGAGTTGTACTAAGAAGTAGTTAAATTTTCCATCATAAAAGACTCAGGGAGTATGTGTAACTTCTATGTAATATGTAACTTGTAATCTTTGTCCAGAAAGACTTACAAATGCGTGGCTGTTAATGAAAGCAATCTCAAGGTTCTCCATTTGGTTCTTTAGGATTCCATGTAGTTGTTTTTGGGGAGTGGGAATTGACATAAGATACCATAATACAGTTTCCTTAGAAAGCAAAACATTAAATTTTTACCAAAGGCTGTTACAATCTATCTACCTTTGTCCATTGCAATCTGTGGTACTGAATAACAGATGTATCCTATACAGATATATATATATACAAATATTTCCTGATGTAGGAATCAAAGGCAGAAGAAAAATTATTAAATTTCCTTACTACCTACAGCCCACTGGCAAGTCCTTGAAACAGGCAGAGTGACGTTCCTCTAGGGACTCAACTCTCTCGATGTTAATACTTTGCTAAGGGCAAAAGACAACCTTAACCTGACCCCCAGGATCCTGTAAGTCTACTTTAACTTATAAAAATTCCTTTAGAAATTTCCTTTATCTCTAAACTCCCCAAGATACGTGTTGGCAGTCATTCCCCAAATATATGGCCCACCCATATACATCTGAAGTGTCTCATGACTAAGGTTTTATTAGGCGGTAACAAGTGACCTTTTCCCAATAGTTAGCCCCCTCAAGGTCCTGGAAACCTGACTTCCAAAATTTCTTAAAGACTTACACTATCCCTAACCCCATCCCAACTTGAAAGTATATAATGGGCCACTCTTCTTGACCCCAATGCAGCTCTTTCCACCCATGGGTCCTGTCCCCATGCATTAATAAGACCACCTTTTTGCACCAAAGACATCTCAAGAATTCTTTCTTAGCTAGCTGCTCCGAGCCCTAACGTTCTTTCCTACATCATTTCCTATTTCTATAAGAGACATAATCCAGTAAGAACAGAGTTTTCTAAGAAAATTATTATTTTGTAACAAATAATAACTTAGCAAGGACATTTTTCTTTAAGAGGACATTTATCTTTGTAAATATATCCCTACCAGAATGATTTTTTTCATTTATCTTCAGATAGAAAAGAGCAAACATTGATAAAAGTGTAAAGAAATGGCCCAGTGTACTTTGCTAAATATATACTTTCCTAAATATGCTAAAAATTTGCTAAATATTTCCTAAAGGAATTGTTCATAGAATGTGAAACTGAATTACATAAATGGAGATGAGGATTGGGGGTGATAGACAAAATTATCTTCTTTAGAAAATATGCTTTTTATGATCTGTCATCTTATAATGAAAAAAAAATTAAAATTGAAGTTTTTCCATTTTAACTTTATTTTGTTAATTAGGTACCTAGAGTCATAGATGTAGCTTATATATACATATATATTAAACTATTTATATATAAACTATTTTATATATATTTGTAAACTATTTTTATATAATTATGTGTAGCTTAAATCATCTGCATGATTAGATATAATTTTTATAATTTTGAGTAACTACATGAAAATTATCTTCACAACTCAGAGTTTTTGCCATCTGGAGATTAATATTAATTATTATCCTATCATTTGCAATTTATGTGTCTTTGAGAAGTTTCACTTCCTTTTCAATAATTTGCTGAATTTTAAATCAGAATTTTCTCAGAAAATCAAAGCCAGAAAAAGAGGGTAGAAAATAAAACTTCAAGTTATATTCAAAACCTTTCAAACTAGAGCCACAAGGCAAAAAAAATAAGGTGTGTCTTCCACTATCTGCATCGTTTGGTTGAAATAAATTGTTTTCTTGAGCTGATCTCAGACCATTCTCTTGCTTCTCCAATTTTTTTCTTGTGAGATGATGGCCTCCCTTTTCCTTAGATGAAAATAGAAATAATTTTGTCATCCGAATTTTGAAGAGTTATTATTGGTACCATCTTATAACCGTTGTATTTTACAACAGTTTGTATATAACTGTTGTATAAAATTGTATCTTACCAATGATGAGATATAATGTTTAAAAATCACTCTAAGGACAAACATGCTATTTGTAGTATAGTCAAAACTGCCTTATCAGTGTAGTAGTTTGTACTTAATTATGATGGAAAAAAGACCTCAGAAATAATTCACTTTTGTTTGTTTAATAACTTGTTTCCTCTTAACACTTTAGATTAGATTGAACAAAAATACTCCCCCAAATAATTCCTATTGTTAAAGGAGCATTTCTAGACAAACAGACCATCTCTAAACTTTCAGGACATTTAATAAACGCTGATAAATAAAATGTCCTCAAAACTGTATTGTCCTAAAAATATACTTTCAACTAAGTATACATTTCCAATCATAAACAATGGAAACTTATGTACATGCAGACCAAACTATGTGGTCAATCCATCTATCTCAATATACACACGGAATACTTTTTACAGAGCTATTTGAATGAATAGTTTTGTTATAACACTGGTATGTACTTCCCAAAACATAGAAAAAGTCCCTTTCAGGAGAATTAAATAGCCTGAACTTTGGGATAATAAGCAAAGTGATTTCCGGATGAGTTTTTGCCAAAAAAAAAAAAAAAGTAAATGTCCATCCGCTGTTTTCCAAGAGTACAAGATACGTCTGCAAATGAGATGTTACAGGATGTCACCCCAGTGAGGCTTCAGGTTCGTAGCGCCATGCCCTAGCAGTGTTCATCTTATTCTATTTCAACATAAATGAATGTATTTTCTACGTGCAATCAAAAAGTGAGATTCAAATATACCACAAGTTGCTAAAAGAGAGATATTTTAAGTGTGACCATTCTGGAAAATATGACTAATCCAGAGCATTTCCATTTGAAAGAGAAATGACTAATAATTGATTGGCCTGAATCCAAAGTCACAGTGGGGTTCAAAAAGCTGGTAAGTGGCCTCATAAAAATAGAAGCTGTATCAACCAATTGAATTTAATTATATATGAAGGTGATGATGGGGCTAAACTGCCTGTAATTGGAGTCCAATTACTCAGCTGGTCTTCCATAAAATTAATTCATCTGAAAGTTTGCCATTGTCCTGTGCTCCAGGTCTGCTGCTGGTTTAATTAGTTAACACTGAGGAATCTTGAAACAGTAAATTATTTTGTCTTTATTGCCAATTACTGGTTAACGAAAATTGTATATGAAATATTAACATCTGCTTCCAGCACAAAGAGGAAAGGGCAGAATGAAGATGCTTTTTTTTTGGTTTGGTTTGGTTTTCCACCTAAAAGTTGCTGAAACAGAGGAGAGTAAACCTTCCTGTACATTCAGACTTATGTAAGAGAAATTCGAGCTTATCAGCTATTAAATACGCTGCCATTGCTTATACTAGAATTCCATAGGCGCTGATTTCATAAATCTGACACTTAGGACCCTCATGGTGTACACATGTAAAAATTAAGTTTCACATCAATGGGGAAACAATTATGGGTAGAGAACATTCCTGAAGAAATTCCCCTTCAGGGCTTTAAATTACTTTGAGCAATATTTGATAATGCGTTAGCATAATTTAAAAATGATATTGGCTGACTCTTGAGGTTTGATAAAATACTCTATATTAGATATTTCACAATTATCTGAGTTGTGCATTAGGTTAATCATTGAGCAGTTGAAACTATTGAAAAAATTGATCAAATGGCTTAAAAACCCGTGCCCAATTATTGTTCTTTTTAATGTAACTAAATGAAATATATCGTCAATTGTGCTGAAAATATGGACACCCTTCCAAAGCTCTCACCTACTGATGATACACAGATACAGCTCATTTCCATTTAATAGACTTCATCACCTTGTACTTTCACTTAGAAAGAATCACAATTCACCATACTCTTTAATTCCATGTGCAGTAACTAATTCAAAATGAAACCTAAGTGTAAATATGTAATAATAAAAAAAGTATATTGCAAAATGCTGATCTAAGAGGGATCACAAGAGAATTGGTCTGGTCAGGCCAAAAATAAAATAATATCTTTAAAAGTTGTAGCGGAGCAAACATTACAATTCTCTGCACGTATACCCTACTTATGTAGGAAAATGAAAAATAAGATTACATAAAGGTGAAAAACATATTCTATGTATCTTCTCTCTGAGAATATGGAAGTATTTGGGGCAAGATAAGGTTGTGATTAATTATAACACTGCTGATTGTAAGACATAATTTTAAGTGTGGAAACAGATCCCAATAACTTTTCTGCAGTCTCACTCAGTAGATGTGTCTCTTCAGATTTCTAACATTTACAATAAATAATTATCTTACTACATTGTGCAATTAATGTAAGAATTGTCATTACATTATTTTCTATATTTCTTCCAAAAATAACACTGCAAGAACCAATTACCTTTTAAAACTCTTGTGTTCGATCCAAAATGTCAAGATGAAACTAAACTTTTGCAGGAAAACTGAAGTCAGTCATTTTAAAAAGAAACGTGATTTAGTTCAGGAGAAGCGGGATACAAAACGATCCTGAAAATATTGTTCTCTCTGCAAGATTCCACTAAAGGTCTAAAAGGGAAATGCTTTATTTAACAGATGAGTAATTATAAGTCAAGTTAGCTAGATTTTATCCACTGGATAGAATGTTGGCAATTTCTTCATATAATTCGGTTTTTTTATTTTATCCTATGTTATTTCAACTTACATCTATATTTTGAGAGAATCCAGGTTTGCCAAATACTATTAACCTAGTTCACATATATATATTTAACCACGTTTATAATGGTCATTTTAAAACAATTTAACAAATACAGCTCCAAAACCAAAGACAGCAGAAATTCTTTCGTTTCAAGGTTAAAATAGAGATATTTACCAAAATATTTGTTTTGAAGACATCCATAGATAAGAAAAGGCTGGAAAGAGTCTTAAGTTTGTCTTCATTGTACTGTTTTTAGGAAGCTTTGCACAACATGTGGTTGCTAAGTATTCCTGAGGGAGAGAAAGCAATATTGAAGTGCTCCCCATGGAGCACAGTGGCAAGATATCGGCTCCGAAATGCCACTGAGCACCACTGGGAGGAAATGGGAGTGCTAATGCACGCTCTTTTGTTAAGGCTTTGAGTGCTCTCTATTAAAAGAAGTAAACACACTCTATGCAAAAAGTGGAGATTTTCTCACTTTACACAAATAACACATTTAAGAGGAAATAACCCATAATGAGAAAGAGGTGTCACTAGTCTCATGCTCTGTCAGTAGCTTTTCTCAAGGCAATCGCTCGCTATGATTACAATATGCACCCAGCTCAAATAAACGCATAAGGTTCTCATTTTCTTTCTAACTTGCTAAAATAAATTATGAAAAAGTGAAGTCTCCTCTATACTTAACGTATCTGTTATCTGTGCCTCTAAGTTTATTTAAATAATTGTCTGCCTTACATCTCATTTCATCGAGAGTCAAGCTCTAAAACGGAACTGTGTTTTCTTTTTGCCACATCCCCCAGATCTACCGGATTCCTCCACCCCTGGGCATGCACACGCACGTAGACCCGCACACACGTAGAGTCCGACGACCAAGGTAAAGACGTTTGTCCTAGAGGGAGGACGGACTGTTTCCCAAAGTTCCCAAGGGAGCTTTTACATTTACTAGAAGATGGACAAAATATTCCCAAGGAAGTCATAAATGCACAAATAAATGTGCCTTTATGATGGAGATATAAGCTGTTCACTATTTATAAGCCTTAGAATCTTCTGTCCCTCTCTATTGAATTTTCAGGCAGTAGCACTGGGGCTCCGCAGAGGATATTAAGAAATGCAACCTTGATCAAGAAAAGTAATAGTAGCCGTGGGGAATCAGCGAAACACTGCTGGAGAGCCAAAATTCACTAGAGAATTTTAAGAGCTTTGATTTTTTTTTTTCTCATGAAGAAAAAATAGCTTCTTTTTTTTTGCCCCCTTAGTCTTAAGTTATATTACACAGATAGAGGGGGGAAAAATGTTGGCTCTGTCCTGACAAGCCTTTGCTTCTGAACAGTGGGATTCTTTTTCACATCAAATCCAAAGTAGCCTCAGACTTGCATGTCCTGGGGTACCCAATCTACAGAATCTCGACTTGAGAAAGTCAGAACTAGAAACAGAACTGTGGGGATGGCGATGACTGGCTGCTCAGCTCCTGAAATAAATTTTCAAGATTCTGCAGGAATATATCTGCCAAAATTGATTTTCTTTGTCGACTCGCGGTCATAGTGCAGAGGGCCCAGGGATATCACCTTCATGCTTCACTTCTGAAATTTGTATGGATATTTTATTTTTAATGAAATAAATATAGGCTGAGCCTACAAAACATATAAATTCATAATGAAAGTTTATTAAATGAAAGTGTAAGTAAGGAAATTTCAGGGAAAAATGTGTTTAATTTTTTCTGCTATGATTCTCACATTTCAAGGTAACTTTCATATTATTCAGATGGACATGCATACCCAGTAAAGACAGTTTATTATTTCTAGTTAACTAGTACTTGCAACGGGGGTAACTGACACCAGATAGTCTTGGGTATTTAGGCTAACTATCTAGGGGATGAACTTATCATCAGGTGGGAATCAGAAATATTTCCAAAAACAATTCATTCACTCATAGATTCATTTCTTCATTCAACAAAGGTTTTGAGCCCCCGTTATCATCGACCTGAAAGTGTACCCGACATTTTGCCCTTTAATTACAGAGTACTATGAATTGATTATATGTCACGTGCCGGCACTTCAATTCATACTTGTGTCCATATGTATTGATTGATCACCTGTCATGTGGGTACAGCTCTCGTGCCTTATATTAGTCAAGAACCCCAAACAAATCTTGGCAGAGTTTATATTCTAGTATTGTTTACAGAATGGTAACTGATAAACATAATAAATACATAATGATATCTTTTATAAGGTGATAATGACTAGGAAAAACATAAAGCAGTGAGTGGACAGGTGGGGAGCAAATATAAATAGAATGATGAGCGCAAGCCTCCTATTAACTAGAAAAGAAAATACATCTTCTATGTTGTCTGACCAGGAGTACTGATGTTGTCTCTCTCCTGACCCCCATCCTTCTAAAGATGGAGGAAACGATGGAAACTCATAAGGAACTGGAATCCAGGGCTAGAATCCAGGAAGAAATGGCAGTCACTACAAAGCCTAATAGAGCTGGATTAAAATATAAATTTAGGACTTTATATATAAAATATAAATTTTATACCCATGTACTACTGGGAGCAGAGCAAATTCCTGGCGAGCGCAGAACCCGACATGGGATTCGATCTCACAACTTGGAGATCCTACCTTTTTCAATAATAATGCTGGTGGAACTGCACTGAGAAGGCAAATCTTGCACTTTGTGGACACAAGTAGGTTTCCTATTTTAGGAAAGTAACTTAGGAACCTTGGACAAGAACTTGAGGCAGATATTCATATTCCACAACCAATTTTAAGAGTCCACACAAAGAGTTAGACACGCTAATGTGCGAAGATTTTTACAACAGCTTGATTTGGAATATGTGAAACTGGAAACAACTTTAAATGTGCAGTAATAGGAAATGCTTAAATAAATTAGCATGCAATCAATAAAATATTGAATTTTTTTAAATGAAGGGTTAATGGCTGACTAATTTGTTTTTTGTATTTATTCATTTTTTCTCTACTTTGTGAATACTCACTAGTGAATAGATATCACATTTATGGCTAACATCAAAAGAAAATTGATACTCAGGATAAGATTTAGTGAAAAATATTATTCGTCACTTCATGATTGCTAAGATAATTAACGATCAAAATACAGTGTCTTAGAGAAGAAGGTTATAGTTCAATTCCTTTAAAGAAGATCCCACAAATATCTTATTGGAGGCTGATGGAGTTCTTGCCTTTTTTGTTTCATTTTGCATTTTCACATACTTTGCAGAAAAATCTCTTATCCTAAATTTCCCTTTCCCTTGGCTGCATGGTTCCTCATTTCATGTATTTTAGTGATGTCCAAGGAAAGAAAAGAGACAAACTCAGGCTGAGCTAAGCACCTTGAAGTGAAGGCTTGCTTTTTAACATAGGAATGAGAGCAATTTGATACTTGCTGAAGAATTATGGTATTTTAGCACTTGACTCTGTGGGTCCCGTTGAGCTATAACTACAAAAAGAAAGATTGTTTTCTTTACTCTTCCCAAATACTCCATGTAGCAGATAGACCCTCGGGTGGTCAATAATTCCTGTCACCCCAGTGTCCAGACTTTTGTGAAATCCCCTGTTCTGGAGTGTGGGTGGGCCCTGTGATTTGCTTCTAACAGAACATGGCAAAGGTGATGGGACCTCACCCCTTGACATTCTGTAGCAATGTAGTGAAGAGAGGTCCCTTCCATGATTACGTTCTCTTAGACTCTAGACTTAGGACTAGAATGAGAGACTCCCATGTTGACCTAGAGAGCAAGCTGCCATCATGGGACTACCTATGGGATATGCACGTGGTCAGGAACTAGGGGCAGGCCGTCTCCATGGGCTGAGGGCTTCAGTCCTCTAGCTGCTGCAGAGAACTGAGTTCTGCCAAAATACCCCCAGGGCTTGGAAGGGGACACGAGTGGGAAATGAAAATGCCTTGACTGCAGTCTTGGGAGACCCTGTGCAGAGCAGTCAGCTAAGCCATGCCCAGACTCCCGACCCACTGAAACTAGGAAAGAATAACTCTGTGGTGTTTTAGTTCTTAACTTCTGGTAAATTATTCTATGCCAATGGAGAACAGTAGACCCCATCATAACTACGTTCACAATTTTTTCAAAAGACACTTTGGAAACCACTTCTGTTACCATGGAGCCTGAGGTCGCTGGGTTTCGGGTCAGCTCCTGCCTCCCCTCTAAATCCGGGGCTCATGTGCATTTTGCATCCTCTTTTCTAGTGAGAATATGCATTTTCCAGCAAAAAGTTCAAGCATGTTGAAATATTGGACCGACTATTATATACCACCAAAATATATTTTAAACATACAAGGAGATTTTGTCATAATTATGCAGAATAAATTCCTCATGCTCCTCTGAGTGCTTTTCTTTGCAACACTGATCAGTGCCTGAAATGATACATTTTACTTATTAATTATCACCCATCAGAATTTTAGGTCCATCGGGGCAGGATTTCATCTGACATGTTCACTGCTGTTTCCCAGTACCTCAGTGACTGGCACACAATAAACACCGAAGACGTAATTATCAAATAATAACAAAAATAATAATTTCTGTATAGAAGTTAACTGGAGCTTCTAAAGTCACAGAAGAAATCAGGTTAGAAAGTGAAAGATCCACTCAAGAAATTTGCTGTTTTGAGACGAAGTTGTGTCCGTTGATTTTCATCACTGCCTGGACATCGTGCGGGAATGAGAAGAGCGAGATCAGGTCGGCAAAGACAGAAAAACGGAAAGACAGAGAAACCTGGAGGTCAGAGGCAACATGCCTAGAGCCTATTAGGAGCTTTATTCCTACTCCACTTCCAGACTGACCTTCCTGCCCGTAGCATCCTCGGTACCCGCCCAGTCATAAAAGAAGCCCTGCCAGCAACACCAGCGTGAACAATAAAATTGCAAGAAGAGGCAGTATTTTTTGCCAGTGATACTGGCATAGATATCACGAGAAGCAAATAAAAGAGCAAGTTTCTCAACAGCCAGATAATAGGCGAGGCTCTCTCTTTATACTAAATCCCCCATCCGTGTTTTTCTTACAACAACTTGAGTGTGCCTTTCTTCCTTCTATCCAAAAACCTCTGAAACACTAGGCTTCCTGTGAATGGCTTATCTTCTCTGCCGTTCATATTTCTGTGGAAATGGAAGCCAGACAATTTCTAGAGATTCAGAAATGTCTAGAAAGTTAAGATAGAGAAGGGGAGGCACTATAATGGGAAGATGATCGTGGTCTTTGTGTTCTTGGCACTGTGGCTTCCTGACAGTTCAGTCTACAGTGTGCGGGCATAAGACATGTTAGTCAGCAAAAGGCTGACATTTTCCTACTGGAGTAGTGGGAAGCTTGCCCTTTCTCCACCCATGACCCGCAGAAAACTATCAACGATGCCTGTCTCAGGCTTTCTAGGAGTAAATTGAAGCTAAATGTGAATCTCTCTGGAGACAAAATGGAGATGGTCATAATTTTTCTCACATTGTATATGATTGCATACCATTTGTGCTCTTTAAAATTACATATAATGGAAAACCTTTTAGTTATACAGTCCTCTGTAGGGTGCTCAGAAGAAAATGCGGACAAGACAGATGATAAATGCATAGATAATCAAAGAGTGGGAAACTGTTTCTTGTCCTTTCTTTCCTACACAGCCGTGGTGTTTAGAGCTGTGTAAAACCACCAATTTTCACTTTCCATGCAAACTTGGGTTCTGCAATAATTTGAAGATTTAATCCAATACATAATGTTTCTATCAGCAAAGAGATCAGACAGTGACTATAATTCTGTGCTTTTGTGAGCTCTCACTAACCTTGCTAACAGAATGCCCTGAACAAGCTCCTGAGTATTTATCTCGATCAATTATTTGAGATGGAGTTACCCTTCAAATGTTTTTGGGATCAAGCTACTAAAGGATTCTTATTATCAGTTTTCTTTTCTTTTCTTTCTTTCTTTCTTTTTTTTTTTTTTAGGTTTTATTTATTTATTTGACACAGAGAGAAAGACAGCTAGTGAGAGAGGGAACACAAGCAGGGGGAGTGGGAGAGGAAGAAGCAGGCTCCCAATGGAGCAGGGAGCTCGATGCAGGGCTCGATCCCAGGACCCTGGGATCACGCCCTGGGCAGAAGGCAGATGATTAACGACTGAGCCACCCAGGTGCCCCTATTGTCAATTTTCAAGTGAGTCATCAAACCTTATTTTCAATATATTCACTAACTTTGCATATGTATACATATATATCTTGTTATGTGTATCACTATATATATATATATATATATATACACACACACACACACACAGAGTTTTCTAATTCTGTGCATAATTTTCCTTTCTCCTTTTATTTTCTCTATGGTAGCAAAGAGAAAATGAGTCTCCATCCTTGACATCCCTGTTCTCTAGTATGACTGAAGTTAGATCCCTGTGCCCATTTTCCTTTGAGAGTCAATAAGAAATCTCTGTGTGGGGCGATAGGGACGTAACATCCTGCACTGTCCCCTGTACATTGCTCTTCACAATGGTATGCTTCCTCACACACCCTTGTCTTGAATGACATGATGTTGTGTTCCTTTTCGTGAATCACAGTACTGTGTGGTGTTGGTGGAGCAAACAAGAATGGGGAGGACAAAGAGTAAAGGGAATGAGTTGCTCAAGGTAAAACTCTGGAGTTATCTGTGAGTATTTCAGTCACCTATCTGTACTCTAAAAGTATCCTAATAAAATATTAGATAGATGATAGATAGATGATAGATAGATGATAGATAGATAGATAGATAGATAGATAGATGATAGATAGATAGATAGATGATAGATAGATAAGTATTTCAGGAACCACTTACATTAAAACACATTCTAATCGTTAAAGAATCTAACTCTCAAATTTATCCTGAACTATCAACTTTTGGTCTCTGCTAACACCATTTGCCACCATCATATTTAATCCATGCTACTGAAATTTCTGATAGGTCTTCCATTTCCCCCTTGTCTCCATACAATTTGCACTGATTTTCAGTAAGGTTTATTATTTTAAAATCTAAATCAAACCATTGAATCACTGCCCTCATAGCCCTGTCGTAAAAATGAGATGGGAAGTTATGAGACAATGTTTCATAAACCACTATTTTTTTTTTTTTGTAAACCACAATATTATGCAAATATTTTTGTACTTTGTTTTCAGGAGAAACCAACTTTATGTCACAGAAGCTTCAGGAAAATTTTTTTCCACACCACATTTTGAAATGTGTTTACACTTGCTTGCTAAAATCTTCAATGTTACCCAAATCATTTCATCACGTAAAATAAAAACAAAAGAAAGTATTCAGTTACTTTGCTTAGGAAAAAAGAACTGTCAAAGAGCAGGGATTGTACTCTATGAACAACATAATGTGGTCTTGCAGATGATATGTGTATTTAAATATTTAGGGTAGTGTTAATGTTATAATAAAGTAAAAGCAAACCAATGGTACCCACATAATTAAATTTGATTTTTAAGAATGATTAACTCTTGTAAGAACACAGTGTCATTGCTGGATTTCTGAAGGATGAAAGTGCTCTTGCCTCTGAGGATTTCTGAATGCTATGATCCCTTGAATCTGTGGGACGCTGTGGTTTTGTATAGGAAGTTTATGTTTGTAATTCAGTCCCCACTCTGTGTTTACGAAAAGCCTTAACAGTATACTATTTTGTTAATATACTAAACAGTGTCTCAAAAATTTTGTATCTCACAGTACCAAGCACCATGCAATACAAAATATAGTTCCTCAAATTCTGTTGTTTATTTTTTTCAAAGATTTAATTAATTTGTTTATTTGAGAGACAGAGAGAGCACAAGCAGTGAGAGGAGCAGAGGGAGAAGGACAAGCAGACCCCATGCTGAGCGTGGAGCTGTCAAGGGGCTGGAACCCACGACGCTTAGATCATGAGCTGAGACGAGACTGAACTGTGCACTTAATTGACTGAGCCACTCAGGTGCCTCCTCAAATTCTGTTTTTGATGAGATGATGATATTCCTTTCTTTTCTAAGCACAGAGAGGGTTTTTTTATTAGTTTCTTTTACCTCTTTAATAATTCTGAGTTTATGTTATATTCTCTTTGTTATTATTTTATTACATCCATTGAAGAGAATGAAAAATATTCTGTTACATCTTCTAGTTAAACTTCTTGAGCACCTTTTCTTCTTGTAATTTTATTTTCATTCAGGGTTGATTTTCCCCCAAGGATTATTGTGAACCTTTTACCCCATATCGTCAGAGTATCTAAATAGAAGACCGTTGTTTTGTTTTTTGGTTTTGTTTTCTTGTTTGTTTGTTTTTTGCCCGTGCTCGAAGGATTTCTCTGCTCCTGGGCAAGTTTTCATTTTGGTATTTTGGTTTCTTAGCTTAGGGTCACAGAGGGGTGGAAAGTGGAACCTTTGAGCATAGCTGGAACAAGGCTTGGGTTTTAATGGTTTGAGGTCCTTGTTTTGGATTTTTTCTCCAACCTTGACGCTGGGGAGAAAGTGAGCATCTTTGCATCTTCCCTATCCCAAACTTTTCTAAACACAGAAATTCTTGCAAGTTTCAGGCTGTGAAAAAAAAGATCTTTGTTTCAGATTCCTACCATGAAGCATCTGAGGCCACATTTTCCAGATCTTCACACCTACTGGCCAATGGTTGTATTAATTCTAGCTTATTAATCCGAATTTGAGTTCCATGTTTGTTTCCAAGCATGGCTGTAATTTTTTCTCTTAAGTTTATAAATACAGTTTAATCTATTATCTCTATTGGTTTTTAGTTGGGCAGAAGCAAAAGCAGTCAATGTTAGTTTAGACGAGCATATAGAGATGCTTCTCTTCAGATTTTATAATAATTTTTATTGTTATTTTAAGGTAAAGGAATACATTTTCCAAGTTATTAGTAGGAATAGGATACATAGAGGTAGAAAACATTGCTTTACTGTGCATCAGGATTTTTTTTAGAATTTCAATAATTATAAGATTAACAAAAAATGTAGGATTATAAAAGTTATCTGATATCACATGATTTTTGTTAAAGACTTTTTTTCCTCGGATGTGTCTGATGTGGTCGTACAACAGTAGATCTTGTTACAATCTAATCTTTTACACTCTGCAACTGAGTACTGATGAAGTAATATGGAATCTGACACTAAGCTTTATTTTATGTTCCCTAGCTTACAAGTGACTTGTGAAATATATAATGTTAACTAATATTTAAGATATTTTCATAAAATTCCCAATTTCTTTCTTATTTAGAAGATTAGACACTAGTAAAAATGTCATCAGAAAGAACATATGTTTATATATATTAAATGAATTTATATATGTATATGTATATATATATAAATTTAGGACTTGGATATTAAAATAATACATCACTTAAATCCACATCTATAAAATGTTTAAAAAAGAAATCTTATCTGTACACTGGTAAAATAGTGCTATAAATGAATGCCTTTAAAATCTACTTCTTCATAAAAGAAATATTAGCAAGATTTTTTTCTTTAAAAAGTCATATTGTCTCTGGATATAACAGATATGATATCAGCTTATAAAAAATAACAAAGGTGAATATGCCCTCTAAGCTAATAAAGTGGTATTTCCACCCTTTATGTCATTAAATGCTCTAGGCCTTACCCTGAACTTTTCAACTCATGTGTTCATCCCACTTAGACCCATGTATACACCAGGGTTCTTCTGAGACTGATATCTGCTATGCCCTTATGATCTATGGCAGAGGAGATTCTGAAAAGGAATTTCAATTGCTTAGCCATATTAAAAACATTTGTATAATGCGATTTATTAAGAAATGTCTTAATGAAAAATTGCATCGAAATAACAGATGTCATGCAAAACAGTCTCTTTAAAAATGAATGCAATAACAGCTTTTATTTTTGAGAAATTATTTTTGAGAAATTATCAGGCTAATTGTGATTTGGGAAAGCACCCAATGAAAGCAGGTTGATAGATTATTAACAAAAGACCTAAACATATCACAAATGTACGCTAATATATGATGTGAATAATTTATTAGTTAAGTATGTATGTGCTTCGGTGTTTGTGATTTGACATGTTTTATATTGTTCTTGACGTTGGAAATTCCATGATTAACATGACCAACACTGGGCAAATACTACTGAATGGAAACCAACTTTCTAAGGAGAACTACTGGCTGTGGAATCTCGCTGCCATAATAGTTATGATATGTTTATGCATGTAATACCACTTTTATAAACCTGCAAAATATTACGTTCCTAATGGGGGCTGAAAAAACTAGCTGTTGAAACATTCTGGGGTTGAACACTATAAAGTCTGAACTTTCTCTTGTTTATCAAATGGTTTGGTGACAAGACCCAGGACCTGTTCCAGCCTCGTTAGTATGGAGTATGGAGCAGTGGAAATTTTATTTAACTGGGATTGTTAATACCAGGGGAGTCTGACGAAGTGAAAACAGGGTAAAAGCTAGCTTAACTAAATTCTTGTAATGACTGACCACTGAATTAAGGTTAAGAGGAAAGAGGTAGAAGAAGGAAGTTAGGGCACAAGGAAAATGGGAAGGTTTAGAAAAATGGTAGATCCTATTGTGTTTGAAATATAGGAAGAATCATGGTGCAATTGTGATTGAGCTCCCAGAGAGTGGAATATTTCAGATTAAGATTATGGAGTGTTTATACAAGTATTAGTAACAATAAGATCTGAGGTATGACAATTTAAGTAGGTTTTTTAAAAACAAAGACTTACAAAATCTTGTGTGCTGCTCTCCCACACAGAAATATCGTTTGCTCTAATGAAACTAAAATCTTTGTTTTCACCACTCACTGATCACACTCTCCTTCCTCTCCTTACTCTGTGCTTCTTATCCTCCCCAGGTTGCAGAATTCTACTGGTTTTTCATATCCTTCATGAGCAATTCTTTGTGACACTGGTCATACTCTACTTACCCTTTTTTTTAAATCAACCACATTACTAATGTTCATATAAATTTTGTAAGTTTCAAAGTGATTTTCCCTAGAAATTAATTAACAGGAGCTTTACTTATAATTATGTGCTTATTTAAGATAATAGATAGATGATAGATAGATAGATAGATAGATAGATCGATCAAGTACTAATCAACAAGTTTATATTGAATGTATTAAGCATACAAAATAATAAAATAGTGAATGCATAAGTGAATAGAAGAACCAGTGAAAGTCACTGTTTTCTTCTAAAATTTTCTAGCTATCACTAAGATACCTAGACACTGGATTGACTAGATTATTGATCTGATGAATTTTGACATATAAATATTATTACTTTTTACGTTCTCACTTGGCTTGATGTCATAAACTGAAATAGAATGTAAAAGACCTGAGTATGACACCTATCTCTATTATTTAATTGATGACGAACTTCAAAAATGTCAGATAATTCACATAAGCACAATTTCTATGTTCTTAACAAAGTGCATTATTAATCCACGTAATGGTGACATTAGCACTGAATCAAAAATATTTGTATTCTGTGGCAGTGACTAAATAGGAGATTTTGGTCAATCCATCTGAAACTACTTTTCTCACCCATTCATGTTAATGGTATTAATCACAGAGCTATTAAGAAGTTAACATAATGTGGCATCCTTTATCTTGCAACACCCTAA
This sequence comes from Ursus arctos, assembly GCF_023065955.2. Classification (NCBI taxonomy): domain Eukaryota; kingdom Metazoa; phylum Chordata; class Mammalia; order Carnivora; family Ursidae; genus Ursus; species Ursus arctos. The sequence continues at coordinate 7,567,480 of NW_026622764.1, forward strand.
GAAAATATCAAATATTTTCATAATCTCATCTTCTTAATTTCAGTGAATTAACGTTTTTATTTATATTCTCTAGTGCTTTTATTAAGTATTCTCATCTAAACTTCGAAAAACCTAAATATCACATATCAACTTAAGCTGGGTTGGATAAATATTGGAAATTATTATACAAAAGCTCTAATATACCAAATATATAAACATTTTTATGATCCTCCTTGTATCTTAATATATTGCTTGTTAGTATTTCCTAGGTTTTTAGTTCTGTATTTTTTCTATTGTGTAAAAAGGAACTTTGCTTTAAGCTTCCTGACTTTGCTGCAAACATTATATATTCTTTTTTTATTCTTTGGTATTTGGTAATGGGTTACTTCTTCTCAATGACATAAAAATTTATGTTTCACAGAATTATTTATTATTCAATTATATTCTCCACCGTATTACATTAAGTTGCTATTTTTTCTCGAAGAAGGTTTATTACTAAAGACTCTATACAAATAATCTCACTAAATCTATATCACAAACAGAGTGAATTGATTATTTGCAAGAGAAAAAATTAATACAGTTCGCTCTCAGTGCTGGTGATCCAGAACCAAAGAATTCAAAGTACAAACCTCACATTGAAAATCACTCTGAAGATCATGAAAACGCAGCATCTATAGACCCAAGTCAATATGAGACTATCATGAAATCATCCGGGTCTCCAAATATGTTGCTCTGGACTCATGGTATCCAGATACTTCTCTTTACGGGTTCATTCACTTTTCATTCATTGGTTTGATAATCTTAAAATAAGAAATGATTATGTGTTAGATATTTATGTGATTTTCAGTTAATAAATTAGTTTAATCCAGAAGTTCTAAGCCTAGTTAGTAAAATTCATGTGAAAACAAAAAATCCCATATAAGATGATTGGACCTGAAACACATGAATAAAGAAAATTCTAGAGAATGCAAATGTGAACATGAACCTGGAAGAGTTCAGAAACATTTCACATTGGATAGAAAAGTTACCTTTTCAATTATGTCTTGCAGGAGGACGATGTTAGATTTTCCTCCGCCAATAACAATGGCATATAAAATTTGGGAGAGACACCTTGGCTCTTGCAAGATTCTAAATGACAGGCTCTGAAAATGACCACTCATGTAGCTGGAGTCACCTCAGTACTGTGGCCATGTGGAAAGGACTGTCGGGAAGTCGTTGATGTTTGTCACAACACGATTCTGATGTTTGTAGGTAGAAATCATTTCCTAGATGTACAAACAAATACTAAAACTTTAAAGCCTCACATTAAATTTAATTAGTTAATGTGTTTCTTACTTTACTGCACTGGAAATTAGTACTTTTCTTTAAGCAGATGTTCATTCCTCTTGGGAAAATTTGTATTATTTCTGCTTCTTTTTAGAATCTGTGTCAGAAGACAACCATATTCTGTAGTATTAACGGCAGAATCTGTGAAGTAGAGAGAATTGGAATAAAGTCCCAGCTGCACCCTACAACAACTGTGATTGCTAAACTTCTCTGGGCCAAAGGTGTCCCACTAATAAAATAAAGTATGACAGAATGAAGATGACATCTCTCCCTCACCTGTGCAGAAATGTTACAAGGCAAAATGAGGCAATCGGGGAATCATAAAAATAGGCCTGATAGAAACTTCAAAAGGCTGAGCCTTTTCCCCCCTTCTTTCATGAGGAAAATATTTATTTTATTTGAAAAAGTCAAATGAAGAATAACTTCAACTGGATAGAAGAATAACAAGCTCGTTTGGAAGTCTGCTCAATTATCAAACAATGATCATTAAAATAATATTTTAGGTAAGTTTCATATTAGTCATGTAAGTTTAATTTTTTAAAGTGTCACGTATCCCTTCTGAAAATGCATTTGTACACTCGAATATGCAAGTAAGTTACTGGTATCCCTCACTTAGGTATAATTTATTTCTATATAAGTTGCCGTGTAGGCATGTTATATTTTGTTTCTGCTATTTCTTTCATATAACTCCTTGCTGGATTAGGACATTTGATTTATTTTTTGTCACTTTTTTCCCGAGTCTAATTAGCAAATATTATTTCTTTCTTGTGTTCCAGCAACTGGACAGAAAACTATTGGTGGTGACTGCATTTGTTCCAAGAGCCTCTCTCTAGGTACTCATAAAAACAGGGAGAGTTCAAATATCTATGAAAAGATCAGAAAGTTTAAGATGTCATCCTGTGTCGTGCTTATGTTAATATTAGAGGTAATCCAAGGGTTTTGTGTTCTAGTTGAACTATGATTAAGAATATAAGTCGTATTGTTGTTGCGTACTTTAGAGGGTCAAGTATAATTAGGTCAACTTTCCGGATTTGCTTGCCTTTAGAACTTTGTTTCCAATTTTGTGCTTTACTTTAACAACGAAAGGAATGCAGGAAAAGAAGGAAAAATATATGTGCAATCAATCAGATTTATAAATTTAGAAGACTATAAAGTCATTAACTTGAGAACTTTCTTTTACAGTGAACCTATCCTTTGTCTCGTCAGTACCCATATGATTTTTTTTCCTATGGAACATGAAATGGAAAATTGCATTTATTAAACATTTATTTTCTATACTTGACTGTGTTCTCTATTAAACTTTAGCCATATGGTATAGCATCTGTTGAAGAAGATTCTTGTCTTTGTTAGATTCTGGTTTCAGTTATAATTAATTTGTCCTTCAAGATGCCATTTTACCTGGTACAGATAAATACCACTTTCTGTAGCCCAAAGTATAAAACCAAGCACTCGGAATATATTGAAACGTCAGGCACAATGGCTTACACTTGCAGTTGGGATATAGAAATCACAAGAGCTGCTGTTCCCATCCTTATTGCAAGAATAGAAAAATTAAGTAGGCCGAAAAAATTTTAGATTTGTTTCTGTTTGTTTAACCCATCGGAAAACTGGAAGTGATATAAATCTAAATAAAGTAGAATGCATCTATCTTCCTAGATAGATGTGATCCATGGCTGTTCGCACTGCTGTTGGACAAGTCCTGTGCCGTCGGTGAGAGGAAGAGAACTAGACACTTGGGAATACACATTCAGCAGCTCTGTAAGGGCCGACTTGGAAGATGGGAACCTAGGGAAGCCCTAGTTCCAGTCAACCTACAATCACATTCACATCTTTCCACTGACCTCCATCCAGCACATTCAGGCACTTTTCAAAAAAAAAAGAAAAAAAAAATTCCGGGTGGATAGTGTTGCATAGGGACATCCTCCACATGGAAGGCAGTGCCCGCTGAGGCCAATAAGCACATAAAGAGATAAATGCTCAAAATCGGTATCACATGGGAAATGCAGAGTCAAGTATACTTTTATTTTAAATTGAATATGCTTTTCCTAGATAATTGCTAAAGTTAAAAAGATTGAAAATATAAATATTGATAAAAAACACGGATATTGATGATGTGTTTGGAAAAAACATACAATTTTGGAAAACCATGTGTAGTTTCACAGAAAGTTAGACACACATCTACCAAAGGCAGGAACTTATCCAAGAAAAAGAAAAAGATGTATCCTAAAGAAAGTGTTGTACAGGAATATTCATGGTAGTCTGGTGCTATTAGCCTCAGACTAGAAAGAACCCAAATGTCCATTATATGAGTAATCAAATTGTCCTATAGGTTATAGAATGAAGTACTGCTAAGTAATTTTAAAAGAGACTATTAATGCAACCAAAACCAGATGATCTCATAAACATTGTATTAAGCAGAAAAAGCCACACACACACACACACACACACACACACACACACACACACTATGATTCTATTTTTATGATGTCTTGGAAAAAGCAAAACCTATATTGGTGATAGAAATCAAAACGGATGGTGAGCAGTGGGATCCTGATGGAAAAGGGACCCAACAAAACTTTTCTGGGTGATAAAAAGATTCTATATTTTGATTGAAATGGTGGTTATACAGGAGTATCCAATGATCAAAATTCACTGAACATTGTGATTTGTTATATGTAAATTATACCTTAATACAGAAAATATAACATTTTAAAGACTTTTTTTATATGTGTAGGTGGAACCACTTACACATTGTTAATGAATGCATATATCTGATTTTTTTAAAATTTATCACTGAAAAAGCCCCCCCCAAAATGAGCAATATTTGTATTAAGCAGTACAGTGCTTTAATGTTTTTTAGGATGAATATAGTACTTTTCAATGATTTTTTTTTCTGTAGATACCATCGCATAATTTTTCATATTTAAGCTATGGTAAGTGCAGGAAATGAGCCAAAGCAGTATGTAGCATACCAGTAAGAAGACAACAATTGAAAGGCAAACTTACACATCAATTTTTTAGGCTTCCAAGCTACAGAGTAGAATCTAAGAAATGAAAGCTTTATAGGAATTTAAAAAGGCTTTATTCATACACTGCAAATGTGATGTCCTGCATAGAATTGCTTTACCTTCTGAATATTTTTCTTATACTTTGCTCCACCGAACTAATTAGCGTGGGAGGGAGTGAAACAATGAAAAATTAAATTTACCACATTCACTAATATAATAAATACATCTACCATATTCAAAAGAGGACCCTTAGGAAAGTTTAAAACTTGATACTCTGCTGTTCCTATGCTCCCAACTGCTTGTTTTTTTAAAAGGTTTTATTTATTTATTTGAGAGAAACAGAGCAAGTGAGAGAGAGAGAACATGAGTGGGGGGAAGAGCAGAGGGAGAAGGAAAAGCAGACTTGCTGCTCAGCAGGGAGCCCTACCTGGGGCTCGAACCCAGGACCTGAAGATCATAACCTGAGCTGAAGGCAGATGCTTAACCCAATGAGCCAGCCAGTCGCCCCTCACCAACTGCTTATTATAGGCTGCACATCTCCCTCACCCCTTGTTTTAATTTCTCTTGAAACTGCTCACTACAAACGTACGAAACTTTTCACTATTTTTTTAAAATTCTAAGATTACCTCTTTGAACATACCTATGTCATCAGATGCGGCATTATCCTACTTTTTCTAGAATAATTTCATGCATCAGATCCCACAAAAAAGCCTGGGTGGCACTGTTGCCACGCATTTATGCGATTCCAAGCAGGTGCACTTAGCTCAGTGCTATCCCCCAAAGGACAAACCAATCGCAATATCTTATAGAAGAAATAATAGCAGTATTTTCAAAGAGCAAATAAGACCAGCCGCCAAGAGTACGTGTATGCTTCGGTTCAGCAAAATAACAGCCATTGCCCAATTTCATCATCATTATTGACAGCTCTTGGCTATTTAAAAAAAATAATCATAATTGCTCGCTTTTAAAAAATATTGGGATCGCTTCATCCAAATGGGAGAGCTCAAAACAATGTTGATAGGGACCTGGGCGCAGCTGGGAGAAAGTTCAAACACAGGTCAGCACGCAGCCTAACTGAGCTAAGATTTCTGCATCTTTAGCCTAAATTAGAAGAGCATTAAAAATCAATGTCCTGTGATGTGAGATGGCAGTTCTGAGTTTGTACACAAACAATGTGCAGAAATGTGGACAGGGTGTCGCCTTATAGATATGATGCATTCTGAAAGCTTGGACAAAAGCGAGCAAAAATAAATCATGCAGAGCTCAAGGCTCTCATCCCCCTCCCTCCAAGCCTCAGATGAGTTAAGTGGGCAGTAAAATGCCCTTCTACTGAACTCAATATAGCCTATAAAATTTATATGGTTTGTAAAGAGGTACTTTATATGATAACTCCTCTGATAAGGACAGGGGAGAGAGAGAATGAGACCCAGAGCACAAGGAAGAGAGAGAGCCAGAATAAGGCAACGAGGAGTGAATTGGACACGTCAAGGAACTGATGAGAGGCGTCGTCTATTCCAATGCTTTATTTCGTGCATGCTGCCATGTCACCTTGTTTCTCTGTGATTTCTCAAATGCGAACATTTTTATATTATATCGCATTAAAGCGAACCATTAGAGAATCAAATCAGTTCAACGGATATCAATCTGTTTCAATTCTGCCATGTGCGTCTGAATAATGTCTATAGAGCCACACTTATCTGACTACGTTTATCAAACAGCCTAGCTCTAAACAGAAATTAGGATTTCTTGGGTTTTCTATTTGCATAAAGAGGAGTAGAAAACTTACAAGAGTAACCTGAAAGTGTACGTTAAAGATAATCAGAAAATACCATTCGCCCATGTCATTATTCTCCCACGGAATATTAAATTTACCCCAGACACTTCTGTTATCCAAGGAAAGAAGACAAAGCAAAAATACTACAGTGTATGGTGTATCGTTGCTTCATACCAAAGATGCCATTTATGTCAAAAGAGATTGTACTTTCCCGGGTCTAAATTATGAAAGGAATTTGTCACTGTAAGTCCTTGTATTAGATATTGATCAACCAGTGGGAAATAGTGGTTCACACAGCAGTCAAAGTAGTTTACAGAAAAGCACAGATTTTTCCCAACCTGACTCCTTCTTGAGTCAATCTTGTATGATAGTCCAAGCTTCCTGGTTTAATGAAGGCCTTCTCTGCAGGCTTACGCTAATTCTAGGTGTATCCAAGTTTTGTTATGCTCTATGCTGCAGACATCAAAAGATCCAGGTTCTGTAAAGAGAAGATATTGCAAAATGCCAAGTTCAAACATGGCCTGTTGGTCTCTACTCTCTCATATTACAACCTTTTCACTTTTCAAAATCCACCAACTGATGATTTGGTTATAATGACAATTGACCATTATAGACTGCAAGTATGTAATAAAAACATATTTCTGAAATGCTCGGAGGAAATAGTTTAAATTTAGAAGCTTCAGGCAATTTTAAGAATAATAAGTTTACATCTGGCATTTCTCAACTTCATTTGAATAACAGTTGTAAAAGATGGGGACATTATGGCAGGAGGCAAAGGCCTGGGCCTCATTCGTTTACATCAATCAATACAATGTGTGCGTGTCCGTTCTATTGTTATCTATAGTTTTGCCACAACTAAAATATTTATAATAGTGAAAAATCAGCACGTAAATTAGACATAAATCCTACATTAGATATCTTGTTGGGGCACCTGGAGACTCAGTCCATTAAGCAGTTAAGCATCCGTCTGGGGCCCCTCGCATCAGAGCTCCCTGATCAATGGGGAGTCTGCTTCTCCTTCTGTCCTTCCCCCACTCATGCTCTCTCTCTCTCTCAAATAAATAAACAAAATTTAAAAAAAAAGAAATCTTGTTTCTAATACTCAGAATGATAGTGTGTAAAGTGTCTTTCTCTGAGGAAAATGTACCTGTATTTGAAATTCACATACAATGTACTATCAACAAATTGTAATATTTCTAATTAAACTTTCCTTCAAGGCAATATTGAATTCTTACCCTACATAGAGAGTCACAACAATTGAAAGATTTTGATTAAAAATGTAGAATATTGAATAGAGAGCATAGACTTTTTTTTATTATTTTATTATTTTTATTTTTTATTTTTTTATAATTCTTTTTTTAAAAAAGATTTTATTTATTTATTTGACAGAGAGAGACAGCCAGCAAGAGAGGGAACACAAGCAGGGGGCGTGGGAGAGGAAGAAGCAGGCTCCCAGCGGAGCAGGAAGCCCGATGTGGGGCTCGATCCCAGGACCCTGGGATCATGCCCTGAGCCGAAGGCAGATGCTTAACGACTGAGCCACCCAGGTATCCCTGTATTTTTTTTTTATAATTTTTATTGTTATATTAGTCACCATATCGTTCATCCCCAGTTTTTGATGCAATGTTCCATGATTCATTACTTGCGTATAACACTCAGTACTCCATGCAATACATGCCCTCCTTAATACCTATCACCAGCCTATCCCAGTCCCCCACACCCCTCCCCTCTGAAGCCCTCAGTTTGTTTCCCAGACTTAACATGCTTACGGTGCAGGTTTCCTTCACTATCTGAAAGTAGAGCATCCCTTATGAAATCTTTTGAAGGCAGAAATGGAATAAATTGAAAAAGCAGTTACCATTAATTTGTATGGAAAAATTTTTGAGCATTCCCAAACCCCAAAATTCACCTCTCCTAGGCTTGTCTGACTATCTTAGCATACATCTTGCTAACGGATGCACAAAATAAATTTAGGTAAAGCCCAGATGCTCACAGACACAATTCGAAACTCTGGCAGATTGATGCTGAGATGTTGAGCGTGGTTTCTTGGGAAGGAGCTTGGCGGCGCTGGTCTTGCTGCTCAGGGTGTGCACTGCAAAACCAATGCTGAAAAGTTTTTTTGTTTTTTTTGGGGGGGGGAGTGCCTTTTTTCCCCCATAAAAGTGAAAATCCTCTTTGGATTATTTTTAGTTAGTGGAAACTTCTAATGAGGTCACACTCTGGACTGCTTTGAAGAATTGAAAGGTCCAACAAGCTGATGTGAACTTTTCCGGAACATGACGTGCTAAAGGCTCTCAGAGGCAGTCTTGCCAAGGCCAGATAGACTCTAAATACAACAGCTCATACTTGTGGGGACTCAAGAAATGAAATATGCTGAGTTAAGGACACCTAGCATGTTTCTAAAAAGGTGGGTCATAGGATTGATTTTAAGAGTGAACCATTTTCTCAGCGAGCTAGGAGCAGAGGGCAGGGGAATCAGGTCAGGAACTGGTGATTTCCATGAAAGAACCCCATTTGAAGTGTGTCTCTGAATAGAGGCTTCCTCCTGGCTGTGTGAGAAAAGGTCTACATAGTATATGAATAAACATCTTTCCTTTCTCCTTCATAATCCTCTTACTTTCTAGGGTAAAATAGGATAAACCCACATAGTTTTGTGGAATGGCACTGCAGGAATGAAGAGAGAAGAAAAGGAAGGAAGCCCCCCACCCCCATGTCCCGCCCTCTATGGGAAGTGCCCACTCCCTACGGCCAGGAAGCAGCATCCCTTTAAAGGCCTGGGTCGAGGACAGCAGGGTGGTCCACAGGACAGCAAGACGCACATGCAAGCGCTGGGGGAAGGATCAGACATGACTGGGAAACTACTAGAGGGACAACTCAGGAGCCAGTTCGAAACAACTCTGCGTTAATTTTCCCATATGCGGGGGGGAAAAGGGAAAAGTCAATTTTTGGCGTACATGTGTGAAATGCAGAAGCTGTAATAACACTGCTACTTCCTAAATGTAAATATTTCTTACTTGGTTTTAAACACATTATTATTATTTTTTGCCCTGTGACGGTATTTTGAGTCTGAGGGGTTAAGCAGATTCTTGCAGCCCTGCTCCAGCTACATAGTTGAAATTTTAATTTTGTGAAATGAAAAATGCTTTCATCAGGCCTTTTAGTAACACGAATTCAAAAACTTCCTCAGAGATGAACGAATTGGCTCTGCCTCAAGCTGGCCCGCATGGGCCCTCCGTGGGCTGGGAGGGGTTGGGGACACAGCTGCCAAAGCCACCACACACCTGCTGGAGCCCGGATCTTCAGAAGGTGGGCTGGGAGATGGCTTTTTAACTTGCCGGCCTCCCAGTGGAAACAAAGACAATAATTTGCTCTATTAGATTATGGCTTGTCTTGGAAATAATCCAGCTTGGGAAATGCTTTAATTTTTGCTCGTGTTCTGAAGAGACCATCAGTGAAAGAGTGCACCATATGCATGAGCAATTCGGGAATTAAAAGAATGATTACAAATAACACACAAGTTTTGAACTGCAAAGCATGTGAAATATTCCAAAAGGCTATGCCTCGGAAGTATAACCCTACCTCTCAAACTAAAACATTGCTAAACGATCATATCAACCAAGAATTAGGAAGCTACCCAGAGGTATCAGCATTGTTTTAGGAGGGGATCGAATCATATATTTATCTAGGAAAGGAAACTTTATGCCTTATTTTCACTGTCCTTTTGTTCTTATTGATTTTGGTCATAATTTAGAAACAGAGCAAAACATTCCCAAACACAAAAGCCGAATAAACCTCACTTTCTTATTACACCAGAGAGCTTCTAAGTAGCAGAGGATTTTGATTTAGATTCAGGCATTAAAATTAAATCACACATCCTAAGGAAAAATGATCTGTAATAATGAAAGCCACACACATGGGATATGAAAGTGCTATTGAATAATGAAGCAAACTACAGTTGCAGTGTGTGGGGCCAGTATGATTTAATGAAGAGTGCTTCTGAAAACAAATTTCTTCTTCGCGGTCGTCTATCGATCGCTGGCATATTAGCAAACAAATTACTGGAAGAAATGAATATCATAAATTAGAAAGGAATTATTTCCCCTCAATTAAAGTTGCTACACTTTATGGATGCATCAGGGAGGCTGTGAGGACGATGCCTGGAGGCACCTTGGCAGGGGTACGGCAACAGGTGATCACGACCGCCGTTCACGAGCTGCTAGCCGGGGACACCGGCCACCAGGCAGCGAGAAGCCGCGTGCTTCTGACCCTGGCATTTCTCTCATTACCGAGGCTCCTTGGTTCACGTCTCTTAACACCACCCAAGGCAGTGACCGAGGTCAGCATTCTTCTGCATTCATTCCGAGTTCCTTTGAAAGCTCTGAGTTCGGGCCTTCTGCTTTTCTCTTCTCTTAAATCAACATCTTTATCATGGTGGGTCCGCTTTAAGATTTTCTGATTAAACTGTTTATTAGTGAGCGTTTAACCAGGTTACAGGGTTTTATAACATTTTTTAAAAAGATACTATTTTTTTTCCTGCTGGGTGATAAGGATCATTATAGTAAATACCTTTTTATTAGCAGATTAAACAGATGAGGATCGGAATTCAATGAACTCATGAAAAGGGCTTTATCCACCCATCTCATTTTGTGTGTGTGTGATTTTCATGCCACTAATGTTTTGGGAAAACATTGAGCTAGTTTCAACCTCTTTGATTTCAATCACAAAAGAATGCATTTTCCAGTTAGTCCTCATCAACCAGAGGTAGTGGGAGGAAAGAGTGCTGGTCCAAGCTATTATCAACCCCCTGCCTGACCTCTGCTATGTGACTCTGCATTGATTTTTCTTCAACATTTGACTTCTAAGGAATTCAAAGTATGTTGCACACCAAATAATCTTTAACAATATGTTAAAAAGGAAATATTTTTATTCCTATTTATAGGAAATAGAAAAGAAAAAAGAGAAAGGAATAAAAAAAAGTTTCACAGTTGTTATACTATGAAAGAAATCCTTACCTTAGAGGTTTGTGATGGAAATAATATGTGGACATGAGGACAAGGGCTTTCTTTGCAGCTTCCACGCACTCAGACTGTAAGAGGGATGGATGTTAGGGAAATTGGAGAGCGTTGATGTCCAGGGGTAATTGCACTTGTCACAAGAGTTTCCACAGATCAGTTGGGTCTTGAGATTTTGGCTGAGCAGCTGGAAGGGTCTTCTAAGAAAGCATCCAAATAGTGGCTCCTTCGAGTGTAGAATGAAAGACTGATGTTAAAATGTCGTGAGATGTTATTGAGTGGCCCACACCTGCTGTTCTTAGAGGGTATGAAGTATAAAATGCGCCCGTTGGTGTTAATACAGCACAAAACACAGAAGCTCCAGGAAAACTGCACAAGTCAGTATTTATTTCTTTCCCATTTGATGCCGTAAAGAACGGTCTTCTCTTTTCACGTTATGGATGCTTTTTTATGGAAACGCCCAACTGAGAAGAATGCAACATCGCCAGGTTAAATGAGGTGTTTCTGTATCATTGTAGGACAGTTTCTAGAAAAATTAAGACATGTATTATAAGGGAGAAGAAAATACATGACGAAATTTAGTTTTGAAAAGCCTGGAGGCCATAGATAGGCTTATCCCATGTATATTCACATGTACCTGTAAAAATGTCATAGTTTTAAAATTCAAATACTTTCACTCTGGTGTCATAATCTAATACAACCAAATTCTAATTTTTTAAATAAAATTCTAAAATTTTAAACCCATTCTTCAAATACTAGCTGTAAGAAAAGCCCGTCACTAATAAGGAAATAATAGATACACGTATGTGTGTGTACATAAGAATTGTGAGGGTAGCTGAGAGTCAAGAGGGTGTTTTGGCACCCTGCCTGTGTTTTCCTGTCCCCATCCTGTTATTCTGCAAGCAATTTATTTTTTTATTTTTTTTATTTTTTAAAGATTTTATTTATTTATTTGACAGAGAGAGACAGCCAGCGAGAGAGGGAACACAAGCAGGGGGAGTGGGAGAGGAAGAAGCAGGCTCACAGCGGAGGAGCCTGATGTGGGGCTCGATCCCAGAGCACCGGGATCACGCCCTGAGCCCAAGGCAGACGCTTAACGACTGCGCCACCCAGGTGCCCCTCTGCAAGCAATTTAAAGAGTATTGAAATAGCTCTACAGAAATAACGTGAGGCTTCTCATCTTTGGCTTCAAGGCACGAAATAAAATTAAAACTACATACGTCTTACGTCACCATGAGAAACTTTTATCTTTAAAAATACTTGTCAAAAATTATCCATTTCTTCTACATTTATTAGAAGTAATATCATCCATTTAATGTAAGTAATAAGCTTCATGGTATTCTCTGTAAGTTATCCTAGATAATGTTAAGATGATATGAATTTGAGAAAAACAAAAGAAGTCTGATTGAATTATTCAGCATGAGTCATCTTAAAATATCAAGGTATTAAAAAATATCAAGGTATTTTTATTTGCCACAAATCTTAAGCCTAATATATCCAGTAAATGACATCAGTACTACCCAGCCCCTTTCTTACCTCTTTTATTATTAACAGAACTTGTCTGTGAGTTCACAAAGAATTTCCATTAAAAAAAATGAGCCTTACAAAATACATAAACCACAAGACTATTGTCAACAGTGCCACGATTCTCTAGGACATGAAGTCCAATAAAAATACTCTTGGTGCAGATAAAGTCTGCGAATATGCTACAATGTGAAGATAACACGCTGAACTGACATTTATTAATCATAGTAAAATGTCCATTAAAATTAAATAGCATGTGTGTTAAGCAGAAGCATTCAAGATGTCATACGACAAATCACAGTATTATGGTTAGGCCCAGTTCGGGTTGTAACGTGAGATCTGACGTTACATTTGGCTCTTCTCTGCTAGGTTCCTTGTTCTTTCTGTGGCTGCTCTGTGCGTTCAGCTTCACACTGGCCTGTCTGTGGCCCCCTTTCCATGACCGGAAATGGTTCCTTATTATCATGCTAACCATGAATAACTGCCAACAAAAATTACCATATTTTACTTGATCCCGTTCAATTTGGAGAAAACAAAGTACAAGCCAGCAACAGAAGAAATATCATTTAATTTTCCAGTTCCTTGAGATCCAGGCAAATGTGGAGAGGTTCGTTTTCAGCAATGGTTGTCAAAGGAGGGCAGGTAGGGGCCATTTACTGAACAACCGGAAGTCAGGGGACTCCAAGAGGCCAGGTGGGTGTGCTGGTAATGTTGACTTCAGCTATGACGGGGGTGGGGAGGGGGCATGACTTTAAGAAATCAGGTCCCCTCACAGTTGTCACATAAGGCCTTGGAGAAGAGCTAAGGGGTGACAGTGCTTTGTTTCCATTTTTGTTTTGGTTTGTTTCTCCTTCCATTTTCTCAAGAGTCTGTGAAAAAATGTGCAATCATCTCCATTATACCTTCCCACAGTATACTTACCGCTCAGCTGTGCTTCATGTTTGCCTATACTCATCGCCATGATATCAGAAATAGAATCTAAAATTCATATTTAGTTGGAAAATGTACAGACAGAGCCTTGGTTAAAATAACGTACAGATAATAATATACAGAATAGTCTATACGTAACAACCTAACATTATCTATTGGGTATTTTTCCGATACTGTGCATATTTTTGCCTCTGTTCATGGTGACCAACCCTCTGGGTTTGCCCTGATTGAAAGATTTCCCAAGATGTGGGACTTTCAATGCTGAATCTGAATTCCCAGGCAAATCGGGAGGGGTTGGTTACCCTAATTTCTTCCTCTACATACTTTCTGTTAAATGGAGGTGGCTAGCAATGCAGTGGCCTCCAGAAGTGGAAATCTTCCCCATTTTAAAAGGTGGGAGTATTTTCAAAAGAGAAACGTAAGTGAATTTAGCGATAAAGTGTGAGACATGAAGTATAGTGAAGTTACGACAAATTTGAGTCTCATTCTGCAAAGGGTATTCAAGGAGAAAATCGGTATTTATCTATAATGATCAATTCATATATTATCATTTTTCACAACGTTTAAAATCCTTGCCCCATTAACATGTAAATTAAGCATACTTCAAGGCATCACACGATATTCTTCGGGGAACACTTCCTAATATAGTTCAGATCTTTAAAATAAAATTGTATATGTATTAGGCAATAAATTACTCATCAAAGTTTATTAATCAAACTCAATATTTACACATTAAATAATCAAATTATTAACACTTATTTGTATGATGAATAGTGACTGAAGACAATGTCCATTTAGGACAATGCTCTGAAGTTATTCATGAGTCAATCGTGAACACCATTATTCTCCTCCTTATTTCAGTTATGAAACCTAGGTAGAGAAGGGCCACAACAGAGTTCTCCGGGAAATAATTCTTGACATTGCTGGCTGGAAAAATTAAAAAAAAAAAAAAAGAAGTGCTTTCAATAAAAAAACTTAAAATAATTTTTATAAAGTTCACTTAAATGCACTAATTTCATTTCTTTCGTGAAACAAGTATTTACTATGATCTAGGCTGCCTTGATACTATCACACACACAAAAGGACATTCTGTAAAACCATATTTTTCTTTTTATTTCCCCTGTTCCTCATCTCTAGCCCAGCTACGAGCGTTTCCAGGTCAGCCTCCAAAGCAGTCCTTGCACTTGGCAGCCGGTCTCCAGCACTCCAGTCTTTGTGACGGTTATCGTCACTAATTTTAACAGCATCCTAACTATTCTGCTTCTGTGTGTTCTTACCTTCTCCCCATAGACTCCATTCTCCATACAGACGCTAGAGGCATCTTTGTAATTAAAAAATAAGATTCTTATCCCTTTGTCTAACATCCTTGAATGGTTTTCCTGGGCCATAGGAGAAAGTCAGAACTTCACCCTCAATGAGCTGGCAGGCCCCATGCAGCCTCCGCTGATTTGATACTCCTCCCCAAAACCCCTCCTGGCACTCTCAGCCCTCAAGGATCCACACATGTCTCCCTCCCCTCCCCGCCAGGCCCAGATGCGTGCTTTCTCTGTGACCTTGGCCTTGCTCCTGTTCCGCCTCCACCTTGTCCATCCAACCCAACCCCCAGTGTCACCTGCATGGAAACATTCTCTGATGATTCCATCAAAGAAGCCCTGTCCCATTCTGCTGTGTTACATGTCATTCTGTTTTACTCACTGCAATTTCAGAATCGGAATTTAGCTTTTAGTTTCATTTGTTTAATTTTCCCCTTTCCATTAAAGAGCTTTGATAGCAGGGGACTCCTTGCCATTTTACTTTTATGATTCCCAGATTCTCAGAGAAACGCATAGTAGATGCCCAATCATCATTGCTTGATTTAACAAACTATGGATTCTAACTACTCTGTTTTTCAAGCTTAAAATGTGATTTTTTTTCATTTGGGCTTCAACGTTTAATTTTTCTAAAAATTAAAATCAAGGGATGCCTGTGTGGCTCAGTCAGTTAAGTGTCTGCCTTTGGCTCAGGTCATTATCTCAGGGTCCTGGGATCGAGTCCCACATCCGGCTCTCTGCTCAGTGGGGAGCCTACTTCTCTCTCTGCCTGCTACTCCCCCTGCTTGTGCTCTGTCTCTCTCTCTTAAAGATAAATAAATTAAATCTTTAAACTGTACATTAAAAAATATAAATAAAAATTGATATATTTTTTCTTATTCTAATCTTCCTTTTTCAATCAATATTTTAATCTAGGGTGGAAATTTTAATGTATTTCTTGACACCTTGAAAACACTATATGGTTTTTAAAATGCCAGAAAAATCTAATATTAAGTTCATAAAATGAAACTGCAAGACAATTTTTACTATATTTAGGTATTAGCTGAGATCAGAAAGATACAGCAACTCTCCTATTTACAAGATCTTAATTTCTTTATGTTATTAAATAATGCTTGCAGAATCTCATATATAAAATAAAAGAGAGTAATTGAAACAAAATCATTGCTAGACATTCAGATGTATAAAATAATATTCTTCGTTTGATTTTGTGGCAAATCTATGGAAAATAGATTTCCTCATTTTAAAAAATGTTCACTTCTTTTAAATTGTTCAAAAGTAAAGTGTTTTCTTGTTGTTCTTTACATATCTGATACTGTCAGAAGAAAAATAAAACTGACTACGAGTTGAAATAGGACTCCTAGGACTCCTGGGTGGCTCAGTCAGTTAAGCATCTGCCTTTGGCTTAGATCATGATCTCAGGTCCATTTCCTCCCTATTCCTTCTCTTTTAACTTTCTCTCCTCTTTTTCTCATATTTTGGATTTTTTTTTAAGATTTTATTTATTTATTTGTCAGAGAGAGAGCACAAGCAGGGGTAGCAGTGGTCAGAGGGAGAAGCAGAGTCCCCTCTGAGCAAGGAACCTGATGCAGGACTCAATTCCAGGACCTTGGGATCAGGACCTGAGCCAAAGGCAGATGCTTTACTGACTGAGCCACCCAGGTGTCCCATAATTTGGATTTTTAAAAAATTCCCAAGGTTTTAAAAATGCTATCCAATTTAAAAAGAAGAAAGAAGAAAGAGAAAATCGTCCTGAAGTCCCAAATCCCAGAAACAAAACTTTCCACTTCTAGTCTTTGTCTACATGTGTGCACATGTAAACACACACACACCATACACACATACACACAAACATACACACATGCACACACACAAACACAGTCATACACAAACACACACATATATACACACAAACATACATATATACACACCACACATACAAACACACTCAAGCATACATACATGCATGTACCTATACAAACACACACACACACACACACATATAATTTACATACACAGAATGACATTATGCATGCTATTTGGAAACCTGTTTTATCCCAGTCAGTATGAAGTAGTGTAGTTCTATGACAATGTATAAAACTTTATGTTTTTTTTTTAAGATTTTATTTATTTATTTGACAGAGAGAGAGACAGCCAGCGAGAGAGGGAACACAAGCAGGGGGAGTGGGAGAGGAAGAAGCAGGCTCCCAGCGGAGGAGCCTGATGTGGGGCTCGATCCCGGAACGCCGGGATCACGCCCTGAGCCGAAGGCAGACGCTTAACGACTACACTACCCAGGCGCCCCGATGTTGTTTTTCTAAGTAGTGGTAACAAGCTCCTTGCATGGCTGTGCCATACATTCTACCACTACTTCATTATGGATTTTAGGTTGTTTCTAGTTATTCTGATAGTTTTAAAGGCAATATCAAAAACCTTGCATTAACATCTTTATGCAGCTTGTTCAATGATCTCTTTGCAATAGGAAGAGTAAGATTTCTCAGTTAAAAGGTATGTATGCTCATTTACATTTGATGCACCTTTCCAGACTGTTCTATCAGAAGCCTGTATGAAAATAAACTTCCATATTCCACACCATGGCAATATTATGTTTTATGTTTCTATATACACATATACAAATATAGTATATATGCCAAAACAGGTAAAAAAGGTCATGATATCACCATTACATTTCTTTCATTATTATTCTGGTTTTCTAAAAATCATGGAAGCATTTGTTCTTTCTCTATATTTTGAATGTTTTCTTTGTAGAGAAAATGTGATTACTGAAGGCCTGAAATAAGTCACTTCTGTAAAGCAGTTCTCAGAGAACTTTTTCTATTTATCTCAAAGCCATGAGTGCATTCATTCACCTATTGCTTCTGGAGTCACCTATGTTGTCATATTTCCCTTTACATTTTACTTCTTTTTTTGCTTATCCATTTGTTCATTAAACAGATTTATTTTTGATTGTTGACCAAGCAAAAGGAGAGATAAAATAAAAAATAAATAAGATACACAATTTTTGAGAAGTTGAAACATACCAAAAAGGAAAAAAAAGGTAAAACAGATTACAGGGTATCGGGAGGGTTGATGTGATGGCATTGGGGGAGCCATATGCAGTACTAAATGGGATTCCTAGGTGGCCTCGTTGAGAACGTACAATTGGAGAGAAGGCTTGATGGAAGTGAGGAAGTTAAGAAAATAGCTGGTGGAAGACTTTTCCCAGCAGAGTGTATGGTCGGAGCGAAACCCTCTGTCAAGAGTGCACTTTATATGTTCTGGATTAGCGAGGATCCTGTATTGTTGAACCAAACTGTACAATTATCATCGCACAGTTACTTATGTTCACCTAGATCCTCTGTAGCTGTCTGTGTTCTAGTCCTGTTTCCCCACTTTCTGGGTCTTCCTGACCTTCCATAGAAGACTCTACCTCTCCATGCCTCAATTGTCTCAATTAGAAAATGAAGGCATGAAAAAAATATGACCTTAGTGTGTAGATGAGAGCAATGGATGAATAAATCCATACCGGCCATTTAAAACAATGCTTAGCACATTGTAAAAACTAAAAGTGGGTTAGCTATCCTCATCACCACCACCGTCCAAGTCACCATTTTTCACCCAAGAAGAATTTGTTTTGTAACTATCAAGCAGTTGGGATTTTTGTGGTTTTGGCCAATTGTTCGCCTCAACATTTAGTCTCGGTTGGTCCATGTCAAAGATGTGTATTTTTCTTTTCAGACCTTCAGATGTCTAAGGTGATAAAGGGTACCTACAGCCTGGGGAACCTATGATATGTCTTTTATAGTAGATGTTATTAAAAGTCTTGTCCTGGAGACGTACTATCAGACTGGGAAAGTCCTGATCAATAAGGAATGCACCACTGGTTACGTTCAGGTGAAATCCTAGTGTTTCTTCAGCCTTATAGTTTGCTTTAATAAAAGGGTTTCTTTTGTTTGTTTGTACTTTGACTCGTCTGTTTTTATCCCCAATTTCCTCCATCCCACAGACACACACCTGTTCTTGATGCTCCTATCCCAATGACTGCTCTTTGTGTACCATTTTCTTCTGTTTCCCACTCATTTCCATAATGCCACTTTGATTGATGACTGGAATTCCAGCTGGAGCCATTTCTCACTTGGCATTCTCAGTGATTTTTTTTTATCTTTAGTGAAGGAAATAGTATGAGAATGAGAAGGTGAATATCCTACATTTCTGCAGCTCACTGTCATTTTTGGTCTTTCCCCCCAGATTTGTGGCTTTCAATAAAAATTTTTAGTTATAGTAATTTTTGCCTCTGTTAATTTCCTCCATATTCTTTGTGCTATATAATGTTGTGCTTTCCTAAAAGGGGATCCACTCATGGATTTCTGGAAACCAATTTAATTTGTTCAAAAGTATTACTGATGTTCTATCTTAAAGTTTGTGGTATGAGCTCAGGGTCCCTCCCAAATTCATTGTTTATTACATATTCTGCATAATGACTCTCTTGTTCATTTTGGTCAGAGGATTAGAATACTAAAGGCCAAAGGACAACAAAGCTCAGCATTGGGAACCCCTGAATAATTCACCCATGTAAATAGAAAAAATTTCCCGTTAGACTTAGCCTTCAGCTCCTTAAAACTAATGTCATATATATTATACTCCATATTACATATGTCTTAAGAATACAAGTTTGTGGCTTGTAAGTTGAGGCTTCTCATGTTGCATACAGTAATTCATTTAAATTTTATTTTTTCTATGTAAATATAGGGTTATAAATCATAAGAATATGTTTCAATATTGTCCCCAAATTATTGGCTAATTTTCTGAGATTCTTATAGGGCCAAACATTCATTCTACATTCTGTTAACCACTATTTGTGTAGCTTTTTGTCCTCCTAGATGATAAGAGTCTTACAGGCACATAGCTGCAATTGTGATCCAAATTTTGCTTTGCCTTTAGCACATGGCCACACAATGGCAAGCAGATGTTTAAGGAAAGAATATATACTTGTACTGTTTCTTTAATGAGAAACTTGATATTCTCCTATGAAATGTTCCATTTACATTAGTCTTTTGGTATGTTGATATTTATTGGGAGGGGGCAGATGAAGGGCGTGTTCAGTCAATAACCACTTATTGGTAGCTTTGCTGGCCTAGCAAATGACCGGGTCGACCAGTTGTCCTCCAACAGGGAGAAGGCCTGCTGGTGTGGTCTGGAGCCATGGGTCCACTTCTGGTTTGTTTTACTGATTGGCTTAGTGAAAAGTCATTTAATTTATTTGATCCTTAAGTTTCTTAGCTATAAAAGGAAAAAAAAATAAAGGCTGTTCCCAGGACTTTTTTATAAAACACCCTCATCCTTTTACTTTAAAATACAGTCAATATTAATTTATTAGTTAACATATCTGAATTAACCAAAATGTCTATTCAGGGATCTTCAACTGCATGTTTGATTTGGTGTGTAGACAGGCCAAAATAGCAACTGAGTTGGTGCCATCTGAGATCTACTCAAAGCTTATCTGCCCCAAACCATCATACCTCTCAGCTGTCAATTATAAACTGGCCATAGCTAATCTACTTTGTATAGGCCCCCACTGACTTACAGACTTTGACCTTCATTCACAGGCTGTCATGGCTTCAGGCACCAAACTACATGGCACATGGTGGGTGCTTCATAGGTATTCAAGGAATGGAAAAGTGAATCCCTATGGAAATGTTAAATAACATCAAATCTAAAACATTCGACTCCAGTAATTTAGGTTATCAGTCTTGCTAACACAAATTACTTTCCAAACAGAGGTCATCATCTGATTATACTGGAAAGATAAATTTAAAAACAGACACTGTTTTTATTTTCTACTCTCAACTTTTTAGCAAATTTACAGTCTGTGACATAAATCACAAGACAAGCCATTTGGTTTCTTCATTTTATTATATAATTAACAGTAAGATGAAAGTAAATTCCACAAAAATCACTGAATGCTTTTTTAGCCTCGATCTATTATTATGTCACTATTTCCTTCAAACCGTTTTGTGTGCTGCTTTTGACGCCTAAAATACTTCTTCTAAAATGGGAAATGAGATGGCTTTTTCAGCTGTCATGATTTAAAGACAATCTTTTACAGTTCCTTTTACAGTTTCATTTTTCTAAATATCTGTGTCTACTTCCAAAGCCTCTATCTGTAACTAAAGTACTTTTTCACAAGTTGGGAAAAATAAAATCTGATATTATCCTAACTTTTGGTATAATACAGTTCATTAGGTATTTGAAATACTTTGGTTTTTAAATTAACATGTCTTACTTTGAAAGAGAGGGTGTATGATCAGTCAGCCCATAAATAATCAAAGGATACCCTCTTGGAGAGATTTACTCCTTTCTTGATTGAATTTTAGGCTCAGGATCAGTTTATCAGTTGGCAATTACTCCTGGCTTCTAGTGGCAGAGATCTGACTTCATTGCTTTAAACCTATCAATGTTTGTTTTCATAACTAAGAGTTCTAGAAATGGCAATGCAGAGCTAGAACGAGTGCTCCGTCTGGTAATTAGGAAAACTTCCTCCTTCTATCTATCAGTTCTGCCATTTTATTACTGTCTTCCATTTTCAAGGAACTGATACGGAACTCATAATCCAGTATGGCTGCAGTAACCCCAAACTGTCATGTCTAGGTTGTAGGCATGAAGCGGTAGGCAAATGGATAGAAAACCTTTCCGGGCTGATGAGCAAAAGTTGTATAATTCCTATTTCCAATAACAAACCTCTATGCATATCTTCTAGTCTGACATATCGCTCAGTTCCACCCTCTTACACAGACAGGCCCATCTTCCAATTGGAATTAGAGCTCCAGCTCCAAAGTTGAAAATGTCTATCTTACTGTTATTCTGTATATTCCTCATGACCCGCTTGGTTTAAACACCTACTGAGAGTCCTCATAATGAATTCAGCTTTGTTTTTGACACATGGGTATTTCCCTTTTTTTTTTTTTTTGACTGACACATGCCTATGCATTGAAGTTGCATTGATTTGTCATATTTTCCCCAAATATTTGCTATATACATTTGTGTTTGCACATTAGCTTTGCCTGCCTAATATAATGAAGTACCCAGCATCAATTGCTGTGTTATATGGATAGGCATTATCACAGTGAATTACAATTAACCTAGAGACTCTTCTCACTCTACTCAATTTTGGTCTTGGGGACTTTTTCCATGGGAGAACTTGCTCAATAAATATATGCTTGTGTGGCAGAAAAGGGTATTTTCCCTCTACTTCTACCACAACTATCTGTACTAAAGCACTTATTGTCCCAAGTGGATGTTGTGGAGATGAAAAGTGGCCAGCAGGGCAGCGCATGGTCTATGTGAACTGCAGGCCAGGTCTCCAAATCCACACTGCCAGGTGATGTGACTGGTGATGTGACTTTCATGGTGTTCACGGTCATAGCTTCACTTCACTGCAGAAATGGTCCCAGAGGGGCAGTTTTATGAAATTTCTCAACTAGCTTTTATATACTAATTTTGACAAATATCCCTACCTCACCAGCAACATTTCTCCCTAGTTGTTCTAATTCTGAGCACAATTCACAACCAAGCCATGGGACAATGTTTTCCAAGGGAAATAATGCCTACAAAACCTTTCTTTAATTAAACATCTAAGTAAATTTAACCAGTCTGTGATAACATCGTGTCATCACAATGAATATATCATGTAAATTAAGGTAGCAAAACTGTTTTTTTTCATACTTAAAAGTAAAGGGCTGCTTTAATTTTTTTCAATATAGTTGGTCTCTACATAATCATTATGGCTTTCTCCTACACTGACCATATCCCTATGAACGTTCTTTAATATTATTTTCTGCAGCACTGCATCCCTTGATTTATGAGTACATGTTATGTTCGTTGTTACATCTTTTAGCATTTATTTGACACATATGGCCTCTCCAGTTCCTTTGCAGGGAATTAGACCCTTTTTTTTCTTATTAAACTCAACTCTTGCTTTAAGACCTTGACTGATGTACAATTTCAAGGTTATTTCAGGGTTTATGGTCTCTTGATATATCCTACATAGTCTTTATTTATTTATGTTTAGTTGTTATAAAATCATATATAACTTCAATCATGACACCCTATTTTTTTAAAAGATTTCTTATTTTTAAGTAATCTCTATATCCAGTGTGAGGCTCGAACTTACAATCTTGAGATCAAGAGTCACATGCTCTGTCATCGAGGCCAGCCGGGCACCCCTTGACACCCTATTTTTTTTAATCTGTGATGTATTGCTTTGGGGAGACAAAAAGTATTAAAACTTCATTTTTTTCATTACTTTAAAAATCTATAGATATTTCCATAAATATCATCTAAATAATAAATTTTGCTTAGTGTATATCATTTATATAACCAATTTTATGTCAATAAGAAAATAGTAGATATATCTAATGCATACATTATCATATGCAATAGACAGGCGTATTACAATCATATCTAATATGTTTCATTGCAGGACAATGACTTTACTTCTAAATATATGCTTCACGATTGATCTTCAAGGTTTCTTTTTTTTTTTGAGAAAATAAGTGTTTTTAGTAAATAATCACTATATAAGAAAGATCAAAAGACTTAAATTCTGGGATGCCTGGGTAGCTCAGTTGTTAAGTGTCTGCCTTCGGCTCAGGGCATGATCCCAGGGTCCTGGGATTGAGCCCCACATCGGGCTCCTTTCTCTCCCACTCCCCCTGCTTGTGTTTCCTCTCTCTGGCTGTCTCTCTCTCTGTCAAATAAATAAATAAAATCGTTAAAAAAAAAAAAAGACTTAAATTCTGGCATTGTTCAAACCAAAGTCTTATTGTATGATTTTTGACAAGTTGCTTAAACTTTCTGGTACAGACTTTGTCTATTTGCATAGTATATATAATGATATTTTATCTTGCTGACTTTGAAGGATTTTTCTGATGAGATGTAATAATAATAATGATAGTAATAATAATAGTAGTAGTAGTAATAACAGAAACAATACAATGATTTTAAAACTTTAAAGCATTTTATTTGTATAAAGTAATTGACCTATCAGGAAGGTGGAGGGCTAGCTCTTCACTCCTCCAGTTAGTTCTTTAGAAGTTAGTCATTATTATCAAGTGATTGATTAAGTAATTGTTTATTGATTAGATACTTGCTTTCCTATAGCTGACATTCTAGAAGGTGGAAATAGACAATAGATAAGCACATAAATGAAGTTGGTGAAAGTGCAAGGGTATGCACATGGCCATACAAGGAGGAGTAACTAACTTGGTGTTTGATGGGGTGGAGTGACTTCAAACAGGGTATAATGGAAGGCTCTTCCAAGCAGATAAAATGAGTTAAGATCTGCAGAATAAGAACCTATAGTCAGTACACCAGTGAGAATGAAAAGCAATAGTGCATATGGCATTGAAGAATGAGATGGGTGGATGAGTACTGAAAATATATGGGGAAAGACTTGGCCATATTTGTTGATAGATGGGATATGGAGAATGAGGAAAAGAGTTTCACTTACATATTTTTGGTCTAAGAAATTGAGTATATGATAGTCTTACTTACCAAGATTAGAAAGAATATGAGAAGGGCAAATCCAGAGCAGGAGAGCAAGAGGTCTATTTTGTACATTTTACATTTGACGTATACGTGCAACACCCAAGTGGAGATGTCAAAAAGGATATATGCATTTGGCGTTTAGAGGAAGGGTACATGTCAGAGATACATATTTGTTAATCATCAATGTATGGAAACTATTTGAGACCACAGTAAAGAGTGAGTTCATGTAGAGTGGGTAGATAAATAATGTGGTATGAGAGAAAGGGATTGATTACATGAAGGAGCAGGACTGAGTGTCAACATTTGATGTCTGCTCTTATGATCCATGATTGTGTCACAACCATTTGATAAATATTTTAAATAACACCCAGTAGAAGAATCAGGCAAAAACTGAAAGAGCCGTAAGTAACCCAGAGAAGAAAGGATCTAAGTGTAAGTGGGAAAATGGAATTTTACCAAAGAAGATGTGGCCTCCATTGTACCTTGAGGGAAGACCTATATAGGCAAAGAGTGAGGAAGCTGTGGAGTTTTAAGGGTGAGATATTGACAGATTTCCTACAAGATTTCTCTCAAAATCCCAGTGAATTCAGAAGCAAGGTTACTGGTAGTGAGTGAGAAGTGGGAGGGTTTGTTTTTGTTTTTTGGGTTTTTTTTGTTTTTTTTTTTTTTTTTTTTGAGGTTTGGGAAGAAAAGAGAGTGAAATATTTGTCTGGAAACATAGGAAACAGTCTTTCTAGTGTCACATAATAAGATGGCTAATGAGGGCATTTTGCACCTTTCGAGTGACCTGAAGGAGAAACAAAGTTTGAACAACACTGAAACAAGATATGAACATTATTATTCTTGCTCTTGTTCTATGAGCAACTGTGAGGATGTGTGTAGCAGTTCTCACTACTTTGCAAAGTCCCTTTAGCCTTATTTCCTCCACATGTGTTTTTGTTATCCTCAAACTGGGATTTAATCAGAATGTATTAGATCTGGCAATGACCTTAAAGATCGTTCTTTCCAAATGCGCCATTTTATACAAGAGATATGTGAGGCCCCTGAGAGCTTAACAATTTATGCAATTGTACAACTGAGTTGTGGCAGTCAGGAGGGCCTTGGTCTGCTGAGTTTTAGTTCTGCAGACAAGAATTTAGAGTTCCTCTCGTAGATGCTTTTTTCAATCACCAAATTCCCCCAACAGTCAATTATAGATACCAAGACATTTTCTCCTTACTAGGGGCACATGTGGTACAAGAAACAAAATGGGAGAAGGGAGAGATATTAAAAAATAAGTTATTGTCCTAACATTTCATTTGTGAAGATGAAATCAAACATGGAAATATATATTACAATTTTGGAGAATTGGTTGTCATAACAGCATTAGAACTTTTCAAGATAGTTTATTATGATATAAAAAGGAATAGTATTTTCCATATTATTTTATAATATAGATTTTCTTTCACTCTTGCCACAGAAAATTATGATGATCTAATTTCAAAAAAATAAAATGATGTGCATAAATATGGATAAAATATATCTACGCAATTGGGAAATTTAATTAATGTTATGTTCTATTGACTTCTATTTTTATATACTTGCACTGTCTATAAATGCAATTTTAAAGTTCCCAAGTGCAGTAAGTAGGCACAGATATGAATTTAAAGAGTCTCATTAGTGAAAATTGCTTTTGAAGTTGCAAATAAAAACCCATTTATTTTCATGTAGGATCTTTCCAACAGAGGATCTCAAAACATATTTAATTGTGACATGATTTATATAAAGCAAAAAGAGTGCCAAGTAAAGTCTTTATTTCGTCTTCATACAAGAGCATACTATAAGAATAAACGGCCACTGAATATCTGTTTCACAGAGTAAAGCATGGTAAATATATATATATATATTGTATACATATATATAATACATATATTATGTATGTATATTATATATTCATTTGTTTATTTATTTATATGTATATTCTAACTCCAAGAACTCTGTACTATAATCCCGATTGCTTCCTCCTCTCTCATTTTTTATTTCTTCCATAACTTGTTAGATGTCTGATGAACTTACACACAGGATAGTTAGAGTGGCTGTGTGTCGTCTATCACATTAAATAATAATCAAGGTAATGTGCCTAGTTTATTTTGCTGCCAATCAATTTTTCTTGTGAAATTCTAAGACAATGAAGAAACTCAGACTATGGATAGAATTTTCAAAGTGAAAGTCACACAAATTTTTTTCACCAACATAATTTCTTCGGTATATATATTTTCTTTGCCTCTCTGGTTTCCAATATAGAATGGCTTTAGAAAACATCCAACTAACATTTTTGAAATAGCAATATACAATTAAATTACTAAATTAGGAAACATTCATCTGTATGGTATAATAAATAGATTATAAATATTAAGGTTCAGTGATCCAAGGAGAATGTTTCTGGAGAGGTAGAATTTCAAATTATGAACCACACACGAATAAAGCAAATATATTGAGTGTTTTTGTTGATGGTACTTAGTTAAGTTCATTTGCAAAAAATATATAGAGGATAAAACTGTATTTACATCATATATAATATTTCTGTATAGATAATATTTCTATAATATACATTAATATAAAATGAATAATAAATAGAATGAATGGAATTTGTTATACAAATGCTAAGGAAGGCTTTTTTTAAAAGAAACATTCACAAGGAAAACTACAGTAGAGTCCAAAACTAATAAACCGGGTCAGCAAAACCTTAGTATTGGGAATTGGATTAGGAGAAAGAGAGGAAGAATAGATTTTCTAAATGTCTCAAATTTATTTGTAAAGAGGAAGCATAGTAAAATGTCTACATAGAAGGAGACATCCGTGTTCGTTTAAAATAATAGAATAATTATGAGAATGTAATTAAAATATGTATAATTTAATTAAATATGATTAAATACATTTAATTACTATAATTTCTTGTTGGAAAGAGAGAGAAAAATTAAGCCAACATTTCAAAAAGCAGTGGTTGACAACCTAGGAGTGCATGTCTTTGTCAAAAAAAGTCAAGCAGTAGGTGGTCCAGAGCTAGTAGACCAGGGGAAGGCATACTTAATCCTGTTTTTTGTTTGTTTATTTTCATTTTTTAAACATGAAAGCTTTCAAAACATACAAAGTAAACACAGTGGTATACCTAAACCCTCACTGCTCTGTCACCAATCTTAGACAATTGTCCGCATTCTGCCATTCCTCTTTCATTATATAGTCATCCACAATCCACACCCCACACTCACTTTTTACTACAGTTGCGCAGATGTGTATATATAAAGACAGAAAATTTCCATCACTCCAGAACATTCTTTACATTTGCTAATATGCCATCCAGATATCTTTGAAGAAGCGTCTGAATCTTTTACCCATTTATTTTTGTTGAATTGTTTGCTTTTTTTGTACTATATTTTGGAGAATCCTTTGTATATTCTGGGGTAAGAAGCCCTTTACCAGATATTTTATTTGCAAAAATTTTCCCGGTCTCTACAGTGTCTTTTCATACATTTCAGTGTATTAGGGAGTGTAGAAGTCCTTAAATTTAATGCAGTTCAGTTTATCAAAATGTTCTCTTATGGATCATGCTTTTTTTGGTATAACATCTAAGAAATCTTTGTCAAACCAAAAGTCTTAGAGATTTTCTTTATAAAAATTTCAGAGTTTTAGACTTTATATTTAACTCTTTGAATTTTATTTAGATCATGTGTGTATACGGTACATGGCATGGATGAAATTTTATTTTCTTATACATGGATATGCCATTGTTCTAGAATCGGTTTCGAAAAGATTTTCCACTGCACTGCTCTTGCATGTTTGCCAAGAATCAAATTTTAAAATTACCTATTTGTTGCTCTTGACACTAATACCTCATGCTAGTGATGACTGAGGCTTATAATAGTTCTGAAGTCAGCCTCACAAATGCTCAGACTTCATTCTTCATAATCAAATGCCTTGACCAAATTTTAACACGCATTTTAGAATAAACTTGTCAGTTTTCACAAAACGTGTGCTAGGATTTTGATTGGGATGACACTGAAGCTACAGATAAATTTAAGTAAAATTAGCAGTATTGTTTCTCGATCTATTAGCACAATATATTTCTCCATTTTTTTACAACTTTAATTTCTATTATCAATGTTGTTTAGATTCCAAGGGAGATGCCTCACTCATCTTTTGTCAGATCGGTTCCTAAATACCATATATTTTTGATGGTTTTTATTTTATTGTATCTTCTTCAAAGATTTATTTATTTATTTGAGAGACAGAGGGGGGGAGGGGAAGAGGGAGAAGGAGAAAGAATCTTAAGCAGACTCTGCACTGAACTGAGAACCCAACACGGTACTCCATCTCCCAACCCTGAGATCATGCCCTAAGCAGAAACCAAGAGTCAGATGCTTAACCTACTTCGCCACCCAGGCACCCTGATGGTACTTTAAATTATAATTTTAATTTACATATTTGATTGCTTAATGCTTATATAAAGAAATGCAATTAGGGTTTTTTTGCATATTGATCTTCTATCTTCCAATTTGCTGAATTCACCTATTGGTTCTGGAAGGGTTTTTGTGATTTCATAAGATTTCCCACACAGATGATCATATTCATGAATAGAAAGAGTTTTACTTCTTCATTTCTGATCAGATGTCTCTTATTTCATTTTTGTGCCTTATTTCACTGGGTAGACCCCTCCCCAACACAATGTTGAAAGATACGGAGAAATGGATGTTTTCAGCTTGTTCTTAGATAAAAAGCATTTCGTTTTCCATTATTGTGTATGATTTTAGATGGAGAGACTTTGCAGATGCCATTTATAGGATGAGGAAGTTGACTTTAATTTCTAGTTTGTTTAGTGTTTTTATCAGTAATGGATGTTAGATTTTGAGAGGTTTTATTTCTACACTATTGAAATGATCATATACTTTTTGAGATTTGGTAGTTTGTATCCTTCAAGTATATGGTCCTACTCATCTAAGTCATAAAAACTATGACTAGAGTGCTGTTCGTAGTTATCCTAATCAGTATGGCCAGAGGAATATAAAATTCATTAATCTTCTCAAAGAACCAGATTTGTCGTTTTTCTGTTTTCTATTTGATCGATTCCATTTCCAATCTAACCCTTAACCTTATTATTTTTCCACGTACTTTAGATTTGATTTGCTTCTCTTTTTCTAATTTCTTAAGGGAGAATCTGAGATTATTGATTTGAGATCTGTTTTCATTTCGAATATTGGGGTGGGTGCTATAAATGTCTAAGTACTGTTTTAGCTACATCTCATAAATTTTAATATGTTGTGACTCTACTTCCATTCATTTCAAAATATTTTCTAATTTCCTTTTGATTATTCTTTGACCCATGGGTTATTTTTCAAACCATCTTATTGAGGTATGATTGGCATACAAAAAGCTGTACATATTTAGTACATACAACTTGAGGGATTTGTAAATAAGAATACATCCATGAAATCATTACCATCGTATGTCATTAACATATCCATTATCTCCAAAATTTTCTATCTTGCACCGTTTAAAAAGAGCTCATTCTTAATAAAAATCCTGTTATAGTGAATTTATTGTCAATTAATATGTTTATTGGTTAAGTAGGAAAATCGAAACTACCAAAGAATTTCCCTTTATTTAAACTTAAAAAAATTAATGAGTCTCAAATTGTCATTCTTTTTATTTTGTGTCATTAGTCAAGACACATTTTTATGATTTTGCACAGACTATTGTTTTGAAATGAGTTTTACTTTCTCAAAGAACTTTTTGTAAAAAAAAAAAAAAGCTATATGTTGAAGCTCAAGGCTTGCAGAAAAGTAATTTTGTCAAATTAGAAAAGGAGTTGGTTTATAACATCAAATAACAATAACTTGAACTGTAAGAAACTGCCTATGCTGAACCACTTGACCTTCAAAAATGGCAATGTCATGTGGTTCCACCTAACACTTGCTATACTTTGAGAAATGAAAGGTTGTTGGATTTTCCTTGAGTATCCCTACAGGCTCCCTGAATCCTCTCAAAGAGCCATTAGGCCATTTCTCAAGGAAACAAAACATGTTTTATTAAACAAGCCCTTGTTTAAAGAACATGTATTATAGCACTCCAGGAAAAGCACAGGAGCAAATGTAAGATTTTTCTCAGATCTTCACCACATGAAGAAAGTGCTAATTAGTGACAGTGCATAATTCGAACAATCGCTACTGACAAACTCCTTCATAAGCCTATATTTCAAGGTTTGGAGACGTTCCCTTGATTTGAAATTAAATCAATCCCATTCAAAGGCACTCAAAGTAATGAAAATTCCCATCAATTAATATAGAAATAGGTAGTCTGGTCAGGCACAGATTACATCTCATCACCACCTAGTCCTTCTTTAGGGTCAAGTAGGCCATTTATATTTTATTAAATAACATACTTCTGCAGAAACTAGATTTTCATTATTTTAATAATGGTATTAGCTTAGAAATATTCATTAAACCAATGGAGATGCAAAAAACAATGATTAAAATAGCATCTTCCCACTCTGGCCTAGAGTCAAACACAACTCCTATAGATATCATGTCATAATAATTCATAATACTTTAAAGTTTATTCTCTCAAGTGTGGTATATAATGCAGAACAATGCACACAGTCTGTTTTCAATAAATATTTTGGAAACGGATAAGCAATAAGAGGTTAAAGAAAGAGCATAAGAATGAATGAAAAGATGTTTGAAATTTCCCATCCACTTTGCATGTAAGAAAACAGTATTCACAGACAAATGAAGAGTTTACAAAGTAGCCAAGGTACCTGATTTCCCATTAGTTATTTTTCACAATGCTACACTATGATGTTTAATTTTAGGTATGGTATCTTGGAAACAACGACAAAGATCTACCAATTAATTGACAAATCTTTCTCATAATACCCTTTAAACAGCATTGTTTCAACATAAAGGTAACAAAATACACTTCCTGAAAATGAAGTCAGTTGTTTTTGTCATCAAAAACAATTCATCAAGGGGTGCCTGGATGGCTCAGTCGGTTAAGTGTCTGCCTTCAGCTCTGGTCATGATCTGGACTCCTGGGATCTAGCCTGCCTTGGGCTCCCTACTCAGTGGAAAGTCTGCTTCTCCCTTTTCCCCTGCCTTCCCCCTGCTCATGCTCGCTCTCTCTCTCTCTCTCTCTCAAATAAATAAATAAAAGCTTAAAAAAATAGTTCACCAAATTATGTATGTATGTCATAGTACTATGTACTCTATACAAGAACTTTTTTTTTTCCCCAAATGAATGTGTCTACTAAGAATTAGAGGTCTCAAATAAATAGCACCAATATAAAGTAAAAATTACTAGGCTCGATTCTTTTGGAAAATAGGACAAAAAATAAAAATAGAAAGACACACAAAGTTGTGCTTTAAACTTAATTTTTTTCTTAAAATATGTGAAGATTTTATTCCTGTTGGCATAACCAGAGTAGACTCCAAAATGAATGGAAGTGCAATCACTTGGTATAAGCTTCAGCTTAGAAAGTGGCGTTAACCTTTATAATTATGGAGAAAACGTGTGTGTGTGTGTGTGTGTGTGTGTGTGTGTGTGTGTGTGTGTGTATAAAGAGGTCTTGATTTTACATATGGTGCATTCCATGGAAACATTTCCCCCAAGTCCCTGTGGTTGCCAATACAGGAGATAATTTCTTGTAGGATCATAAATTTTTCAGCCAAACAAAACTTTCTCGACGAGCTGCGTTGCTGTCTTCTTTATTTTCATTTCTGTGTTATGACCTTATTCTCTTGGTGCTTTAAGACAGTCACCAAAATGTCAAAGGATTTATTAAAGCTTTTCATATTCCATCCAAAATGTTTTACCAGTGAGGGGAGGGAGCCGTGGAACTAATTTTAACCCAAACTTTGGAGAAACTCTAGGATATCCTCTCAAAAAGCATAAATATTTGCACAGTGGGTTACAGACAAGGCCTTTCCTTTGTGAACACGAGAGAAAACCAAATACTGAAATGTATCGAGGCACCCAAACCAATATAACATGTGTATTTATTTTGTGGGAACGTGAAATCTCACCGTGTTTTTAAAATTATTTTGAGCCAGTTATCCAGCTCGAGATAAATAATATCAGAGGTCAAAAATGCCAATTCTTAAATAAGAGGGAATCTTAAATAATGCTTTGTAATGATCAGTGTTCCTAAACTTGATATTTTCAGGAGAAAATGAAATAGGAACTCCACTTTTCCAGACGTGAAGTCCAGGAACAGGGCATTAACACGCACAAACGAGGTCAATCTCCTTTCACTTTTTGGATGCCTTTCTGTACCTGCTTATTTTCCCTGGAAATAGAATATTACCTTTTCAACATCCCGCATTAGAATTCCAGTCAGAAAAGAGGGCAGGTGCATTGGAAGTCCCAAACACTGGCTCTGAGTATCAGAAACCCACGGCAAAAAGCAGGGGGCTTCCTGCCCTCTCCCAGAGTCAGGTAATGTCTATCATGGCGACCATGATAGCTGTTTTCTGTCTTTTGAAAATGCCCTAATGCTTATACATAGTCTACACTGTTAGCATTTTAATTAGTTAATATTATCTCACTATAGGAAAATACATTTTGACAGATTTTATTTATTTATTTATTTATTTATTTATTTATTTATTATTTATTTATCTATTTAGTGGGCTCCACACTCCCAGCTTGGGATCCAGACCTGAGCTGAAATCGAGAGTTGGACGCTTAGCTGACTGACCCAGGAACCCCAGGAACATACATTTGAAATGGTAAAAGAAAATTACAAACATGCCGCACCACCTAGAAATACCGGCAACATATTACCATAACCCGTTTTGGTCTTTTCCCTTTCTGGTTACACATCAAAGCTCCTTCGTGTGTGGAACTGCTTTCTCAAGCTTTCAGAGGTTATTCTTCCACTTTATTCTTAATGGTGAGGTAACATTCATATAAGTGTTTCGTAATTTATAAAATTTATTTCGTGTTCAACTTATATCCCACTTATGATAAATTTCAACTAATGAACATACTTATTCATAAGTCGGTGCCTAATTATGTCATACATAACTTCATATTTTAACTGAAATGTGAAGAGTTACAAAAAGATCCTAATCTCGATTTTGAAACGGGATACTGGGTATATTAAAAATTCTAACAAAATGGAAACACTGAAGGATATTGAACTGACATTGGTTTTAATAACTCTTCAGTTAATGCCCTGGATACCCATTTTGCATGTGTATTTAGAGAAGATAATGCGGCTAAAGCTCTGCAGCGGTGAGATTAACCACACTGACTCTGGCCAATTTGCCCGTGAGACTATTGTGTCACCTGTTAGATGTGTAACCTCAGGCAAGTTACTTGGTCTTTCTATTTCTTTCCCCCTTTATAACATGGGGTGATGGTAATAGTACACCTATTTCACAGGGTAGCTGTGAGGATTAGAGAGTTAATATCTGTAAGTTATTAGAACAGTGCCTAGTGCAAAGTAAATCACGGTGATGTTAACTATGATGGTTGGAAAAAGTGGATGAGGTTACTGAAACTTTTCTAATTCTTCCAAGTTTTCCTTTCCTCATGTACACAAATTTCTGCTTACTTTATGTCTCTACGTCTTTCAGGCTTACACAGTATCTACTAAAACAGAACCAGAGAAACATGTGCAGAGACCAGAGGAAATCAGAAAACTATCTGCCCAGGGAGAGTGGTAGCTATTAGTCTCTGGGTTGACCACAATTGCAGGCTCAAGATGGCTCTGTATCCCACCTCGCACATTGGCTGGGTTAACTGTCCTTTCCATTCCTGCTCTGTACCGTGCCTTGGCGAACCCTGGGCACCCAAGTCCTCACTGGGAGGTGGCCCCATTTTGGACATCCTCTCCCACTACTTGAATTTTTCACTCATGCTTTCTAAATGTTTAAGGCTATGCCGGTTGTCACCGTAATTGTATAATTTAATAAAATGTAATAATCTGATAAAAAGTACACATGAAAGGAAAGGAAATTGATGTTTCCCAAAATAAGTTGACACATTTGATGAGATTTGAGGAAGTTGCAGCTCTAAAAATGGCAACAAAAAGCTTCCATCGAATTAGGTATTTAAGAGGCGACCTTAAAAAATGTGGAAAAATCATAAAATCCAATAGGCTTTTATACACACATGGATCCTCAAATGTCATCAAATTCTTCCTATTCTAAAGAAGAGAAACACTGAATTACAGAGTATGCATTATAGATTTTATCCAACTAAAAAGCCATCAGGAAGACAAATCAGAAAAAAATGTATTCAAAATACATGAATTAATCGCATCTTCTCCAAAAAAAAAAAAAAGTTGCACTGGTTATTTATTTGTTTGTTTGTTTGTTTGTTTTAGACTTTATTTTTAGAGCAGTTTAGAGTTATAGCAAAATTGAGCAGAAAGTACAAATTTCCGGGGCGCCTGGGTGGCACAGCGGTTAAGCGTCTGCCTTCGGCTCAGGGCGTGATCCCGGCGTTATGGGATCGAGCCCCACATCAGGCTC